>NW_026623273.1:3229602-3231959 GCF_030028575.1 Malurus melanocephalus | reverse complement strand
GTATGAGCAAATATACCTGCTAAAACAATATCTGTAGCCATTAAATAACATCAGGGAAAGGAGTTTATTTCATGTTTTGTTACCTAAGTATTAGTGTGGGAGTCTTAAGGGGGAAAAAGAAAAGGTTCACTTACTTTCAGCATATGTTTGAGGTGTTATTTTCTTCAGAAACAGAACAGAAATGTTCTGTTCACAAAGTATTTTTTTTCTTCTGTTCTGTTGTCAAAGGATGAACTAATCTTTGCTTTATAGTTTTAGTAGTTGGAAAAACAAAAGTCTAGCATTCGTGATTATGGTATATATCAAAATGCAAGTTTCATTATTTGTAACAGAAGGCTGGTAAGCAGTGAATTTCTAACATTCCATATTGAATCCCATGCCTTGTAATTTTAATAGGAATATTCTGTGAAGTGGTATAAATAAAAAAAAACAAAAACAAACCAAACAACCAAAAACCCAAAACCAACCAACCAACCAAAAAACCCGCAAATAAAACCCACCAAAACAAAAAGTTAAATTGGAAAAGTGTATAGTTCAGTGAATCTGTGAAAACTCACTCAGTCTTCTGTGTGAGCTGTACCACATGCTCAACATGAAATGGCTTTGATTTTCTTGGAGAAACAACTTCCTAAATTACTACAGMTGGAAAAGTAGCTCACTGTATCTTGCTGTTTACAAGTCTGTGTCTGGAATAGCCGGAGTTCATCTGCAGCATAACTTTTAATAAAATACTTAGCCATATGGAATGAAGGTAGCCTGTTTCAGAGCTTTGTTGCATAAACAGACCAGTACGTGCTGTTTCTGAGAGGAAAAAAGCCCCTCCTATGTCATTAGAGTCTGAGACCTTTGCAGTTACTTAACTGGTCAGAAAAACAGTTTTCTTTAATAGTTTCAACCAGCACCCAAGCAGGAGTGAAACATTTAATTTGCTGCACAGCTTGCTGCTTTTTGTCTGACACAGATGTATTTTCCATAGATCACAGAATCATAGAAACGTTTGGGTTGGAAGGAGCCATAGAAGTACTATAATTCCAACTCCCCTACAATGATACTTTTCACTGGGTTGGGTTGCTCAGAGCTCTATTCAGCCTTGAAGACTTCCAGGAAAGGGACATCCCTAAGTTCTCTGGGTATGTATATGTCTATGGCAAAACAGAAATGAAATACCTAGACAAAATGATTTAACAACATTAAAAYAAAAGTTTAATCTGTGCTACAGGGAAGAGAGTGTCTGTATATATTCAGTTACTCTTGTGCTCTAAATTCTTCAGTTGTCAAGCATTCTTCATTAGAGTGTATCAATGTCATCCATTTGGAGTCACTTTCAAAAAGAATATATTTGTACCAGAAAGAGTTCCTGATTTTGCTAAAAATCTTGAAGTCACTGGTATAATTTTATTCTAAAAAGATTTTCTTTTTGAAATTTACTATATTCTATTTATACTGCATCCACATCAGCATTCCAATCATATCAAAACTCTGTACTGCAAGCCATGATACAAGCCTACAGAAAAACCATAGTATTTTCCTGGAAGCATTTAAGAGATAGGTATTCTATCCACTTTAAATAAGATATGACAAAGATGACTGATGAAACTCTGAGATGAAAAGCAATAGAGAAAGAAGAATGAAGTCAAGAGAAGTAATTGTGTTGCTTCCTGGCTTCATAAGTAAACTTGCAGCTATTCCTGTGCTTTCCCTTCTGTGTTGGATTAATCATTCTGATGAATGCTGATGGATCAAACTATTATAATTTCAATTTTAAACACAAATATAACAAATACAATTATAATAASAAAGAATATATATCACATAATAATATATGACATAATATGATATATTACATAATATTAGCATTCTTGATAAATTATGTGAATTATCCCAATTGAAGAATTTTATATTTTTATCATAACCAATAAATTTATAGAATCTTCATGATTCAAATTAAATTACTTCTTGTATGTACAAATATGTTATACATAACTATATGAAAGAATTGTTACTATGATAATGATTATAATCATTGGTCGATACTATAAATGTATAAAATAGGTCATTGTTATTTTAAAATGACCGTGACTGCCCTCCATTCATATTGAGAAGGTCCATTCCCTCTGGGAGCTGCAAWCAGTKYRAAGTTCCAATAAAGGCGGTGCTTGCACAAWCCTTGCTGTGTCTGTGAGTGTCCCTGGTGCGTCCCTTGGTGGGGATGGCAGGTAGAGCAGAGCTGGGGAGCATTTGGCAGCAGAACTGATGGCCTGGTGGGCTCTGCTTTCTCCGGTGCTGGAGCTGAGGCTGCCCAAGGTGCTCGTGCTCCTGGCTTGGGGCAGTGGAAAATCTGGTCCTGCCCAGAGCTG
>NW_026623273.1:3210609-3228181 GCF_030028575.1 Malurus melanocephalus | reverse complement strand
GTGACAGGGCCGGGCTGGGTGAGGGCCGGGGCAGGGGCACCACAGCTGGGGCTGGATTGTCCCCACAGCTGGGGCTGGATTGTCCCCCTGGCTCCCAGGGCCAGCCCCTCACGCCAGCGCTGTGGGCAGGGCACRGGGCTGCTGCTGCAGCTGCGCCATTGGGACAGGCCTTGCTGCCTGCCGGGTGTGCGGAGACCTGGGCTCCCTGCTCTCTGCTCCTCCCTTCACCCACCACAAGCTCCCTTTGCAGCCCCACTGAAACCCTTGTCTCTGTCCTCCTGCAGGCCATGGTGGTCAAARCAGTCCTGGCGGCCCTGTTTGCACTGGTGCTCCTCTTCCAGTTCCCACAGCCCGTGGTGAACGGCTTTGATGAGGAGCCGTGGCAGCAGAGCGAGGAGGAGCTGGAGGAGACCACGCTGGAACCGACTGCTCCTGAGTGGGGAGCCCTGCTCTGGGCTGCCTTGCACCGGTGGCCCTYGTGGGTGGCTGCTGCCATGCTGCTCCTGCCTTTGTGTGTCTGGTGTTGGTGCAGAATTGCGGCCTGGAGGCAGAGAGAAAATGCGCGGAGAGCCAGAGCAGAGGCAGGAAGGCGTAGGATGGAAATGGAACAGACAAGGCATCGCATACAGGAGGGATTCGAGGATGTGAAGGAAATGTGGAGGATGATGAAAGTAATGAAGAGGAAAATGGCCAGATTGATTCGGGCAAACAGGAGAATGAGCCCGGGAACAAGAAGATGAGCAGGGGAAGGTAAGCTCAGCAGGCTTTTAGAGGAGCACGGCCTATGTGAAAAATACCTTCCTGGTGGAAATGCTGTTTGGGCTGGGCCAGGTGAGCTGGACATGTTTGTGAGCAGCCAGCACATGGAGCTGCCCTTGCTGCTGAGCACAGAGCTGCGCCATKGCAGAGACTCAGGGCTCCTGCCAGACCCTGCCTCTCTTGACTGAATCTCTGAATTGTATCTCTGTTGACTGTATGGTATCTATGGACACTTTTCCCTGCAGAAGCCTTGCAGCCACTCGAGGATGGAGCCATTTGAAGGAGGATGTGGCCACATAGATGGAGATTTGCTTAAACTCCTGATTAGTTAAGGAATAATTTAAGAATTCCAATTATGATATTTAAAAATTACTTTTTTTTTGGCGTAATACTGTTCAAAATTTAACCCACTTGAATGTAAAATAATACTTTCATAATATCATGATAGTGATAATAATAACCAATAATATTTATATGGCAAGGATGCATTTTATTGCTTAACATTATGAATCAGTTATGTGAACTAATTACCCCAATTGAAGTATTTTCTATTTTTATCATAACCAATGGATTTTATAGGTTCTTCATGTTTAAAATTAAATTAATGTTGAAACCTGTATTAATATTTTATATATAATTATATATAGGAATCATCAATATGATAATGATTATAATCATAGGGTGATACTATAAATGTACAAAATATTAATTGTTATTTTAAAATGACAGTGACTGCCCTCCATTCATCTTGGGAGGGTCCRTTCCCTCTGGGAGCTGCAAACAGTGCAAAGTTCCAATAAAGGCGGTGCTTGCACAATCCTTGCTGTGTCTGTGAGTGTCCCTGGGGCGTCCCTTGGTGGGGATGGCAGGTAGAGCAGAGCTGGGGAGCATTTGGCAGCAGAACTGATGGCCTGGTGGGCTCTGCTTTCTCCAGTGCTGGAGCTGAGGCTGCCCAAGGTGCTCGTGCTCCTGGCTCGGGGCGAGTGGAAAATCTGGTCCTGCCCAGAGCTGTGCACAGCTCAAGAGGAATTGTCTTGGAGACCAGAGGGAGCAGAGCAGCCCAAAGCCAGGTGTGAAGCAGTGCCACCAGGAAAGCCCCGCAGATGCCAGCTGTTGGAAATTCCTTACAGAGGGGCACCACAGCACCCCTTTGCCATGCAGAAGCTTCTTCCCTCACCTCTAGCAGCTGTTTCTTTGGCACACTGATCCTTCCTCTGGTGTGTGTGGTGCCAAATGCAAAGAAACAAGGAGTGTCACCAGTCAGGCTGCCACTTAGGTCTCTGCAGAGGTCAGGACATTTTGGTATAATTTATTTTTAATTCTGGATCTCTTGTACTTTTAAAGTAATGCTGAACTTCTGACCTTGATTTCTGATACTCCTAAAGAAATCTGTGTGGTCATGTTTGTTTTAATCACACAAGTGCCTACATATGTGCCAGTATGGC
Organism: Malurus melanocephalus; assembly: GCF_030028575.1. Taxonomy (NCBI): domain Eukaryota; kingdom Metazoa; phylum Chordata; class Aves; order Passeriformes; family Maluridae; genus Malurus; species Malurus melanocephalus. The sequence continues at coordinate 3,225,977 of NW_026623273.1, read as the reverse complement.
AAGAAGCATATTATCTTAAGTACATTTCTGTGAAATCACAGAACAATCTGAGTTGGAAGGGACCCAGAAGGATCATAGATTATTAAATAAATGTCCCAGACAGGTATAAAAATCATGACACTGGTGTTATTAGCACTATGGTCTTATCAGTACACCATAGGATGTTTTGTTAGGGAGTACATTTTCCAGCAGTTATCGAACTTGTCTTATTGATCCTATCCAAAGGATCTGTCCATTTGGATGCTATTTTGTTTCATATTTTTCTCTATTMGTCCTTCTCCTAAAGAGGTTAACCGGTTGGGAGTAGTCTTGTTAGAAAGAAATAGTTGTACCTAAAATATAATTTATTATCCTATGGAATCAGGAATGTGACTCATAAAGACACAKATGTGTCTGCTTTCTTGTATTTCTGTTTAAGACAGTGCTCAATTTCACTGCCAAGCTGAAAGCATGCATTTTTGCTTCTAAACAGTAATTTAATATATTCCTGAACAAATAAATTCAGAAGGTTATTGTAATTGATCAGTTCATGAGTGGTAGAAATTAACTAATTAATACTAATTATATCAGAAGAAAATGAAACAACTTTGCTATTATTTACACCATAAAAGCACAGTACCATCTGTCCCTGTAGACTTTCATAAAATAGGTCATTCTTTGGGTAGTCTGTTCTTGCAGTCTGAGTGTGATGACGAAGTGTAAGAACCTCAAGTAGTATTTTGCATCTTCAAATACAGTAGGTTTCCAAATCTAATTCCAGTTAACACAGGAGCTTATCCAGAGTTGCACATTCTTTCAGCAATTTTTTGCTCAGAGAATGTCACTTAACATTTTCATGGCATTTCCAGGCATTAGTAAATATTTCTCATTCCATCAAAAAAAAAAATGCTACGAGAAAGAAAGAATTCTAACACACAGCTAAAAATTTCACTTGAGGAATCCCACACAGCTAGGCTACAGGTGGAGGATAGGATGCTCATAATGATCTCAGGATGACAACTGTAGAGTGCTCAGATGTCTGTTGAAGAAGGGCTGGACCTACTCATTTGGTAACACAGTTTTAGCTAGAAATCATGTTCTCTTTGGTAACTTTCCAAGCCCATGCCTTATTCTCTTCCAAAGAAAAGTACATTTAGTTGGCTCACACTGTTCCTGAAGGAGTTTTTCATTCAGAAAGGCAAGGTTGGTCTTTCCTCAGTAACTTGAGACTGCAGCACTGTACATWCTACTCAGATAGCTGCTGTGAAATAGATCTGAAAATTTTTAGTATGAGGAAGTGAACTGACACTGTATTGTTCTATACTTTATGTCTTTCTGGTATAGTATTGAAAGGTTTCATATGCAAGGCAAATTAGATATAAAATAAAAAATCTGTTAGTTACTACTGCAGAAAAAAAATATGACCAATCATTTTCCTGGTCTCAGGTGTTTCTTGGAATAGATTTCATTTCCTTCAGTACGAGCTCAATAGCAGACCAAGGACAGCAGTGGAAGCATCATTGGTAAGCATCTGTGATGGGAAGCGACAGAAAGTTGTACGAGTAAGCTCTTATGCTTTTTCTAAACTTTTCTTTTACTCCCACTAAACCTTCTGCAGATTTATTCCTTCCAGTGTCAAGGAGAGGAGTTCACCTATGTTTTCTCACAAATTACCACATGGTGTGAAATAATCTGCTTTCTCAGACTAATTTCATGAAGCTAATGTATCATTAGTCAGATAATTTTCATATACTAAGATAAAGAAGTATATATAATGCAAAAGAAACACCAAAGACTGTAGTGATAAAAAAATCAAACCTGCCACAGTGTGCCAGTTTACTAGATGCATGTGTTGTAATAACTGCATCTGCATATCATGCTGATTGCTGGCAGCTGCTCTGCTGTGCCTGGTTTTGACACCATTGGTAGAATTTCTCTTTTATCTACTTGTGAGTATTACTTCCTCTTATAGTTATGATTAGAGAAGATAAGGAAGCACTTGCTCAGTACAGTTTTGCCAGAGTGTTTAAGTAGTATACTAATCACAGAAATGGATTTGGACTACATCGTGTTTCTCTGTGGCCTGAGGGCATGGTTTCTATGGCAGTTAAAGCACTAACTGTGTATGCAATTAATAATGATTAGTCAGAGAGAAGAATTTGTACTGTAAAATTACATTTAGACACAGTTAATTCCAGGACAGAACTATATCCACTTGTATCTCCTCAAAGTACATTGACTATAAAAGCTGGTTAAATGCTTATCAATTCCACCATCTCGGTGAAATGGATGTTCTGAGTTRAATTGAAAAACTGGTATTGAAAAATTAATATTCTGTAGTACTTCTTTTCTCACCACCCAAGCTTGCATTTCTTCTTTAATAAAAGTAGTATCATGGTCCATACATTTTCTCCCTTTCCCTCTAAAATCAGGTACTCKGCATCAGGCACTCCTATTTGTCTGGTATTAGGCCCCCATGACAGTAAATCTCAATGCTGTAAATAAAGTTGCCTGTGACTAAACGTCAGATGGTTTCAAGTTTCTCTTTGAACCAGAGAATTCTCTCATTCTTACAACTATGGCAATGCATATGTAATTACATACACTAAGTGGTAAATGAAAGTAGAGTGTTCTCAACACAGACTGTAATCATTAGCTTAAAGCATTTCTAAAATCCTGTCGGGTCTAGRGAGCTAAACTCTTCTTTAATACTCCATTTAAAAATAGAAGATATAYCTTTGATAATGTTAATTTTCATTCAGTCTGAAAAACTCTCATAATCTGCTATTTCACTTCCTGTGTCATAAGTCAGAAAAAATATTTCAGCCTAAGTAGTAAAGAATAGTAATGGAAGTCATTTTGTTTGACAAAATCATTTATCTTAATGGAAACTGWTATAGATGATGTTGTTTCAGTTTCTTCTAACACTAAGCATTAGAAATGTACATTGTCTTTGATGGATGAAGAGAGGCTCAAACCCAAAGTCTTCCAAACCCCAGTGGCTTCTTGATGCCACCARAAGGCAACTGGCAGAGAACTTGAGTTCTTGCTTTTGAGAACCAACATGGTTTCTAATAGAGATACTGATACAGACTAAACTCTGCCAGGTAATACATAAGCAAAGCATCATTCTAAGAAAGGGAACAAGTGCAGACAGTTGACATGCAGGCTTGCCAATGTGTTTGAGATGGGCTTTAAAGTGACGCACCTTGGGAGTAGAGTCCAAAATGCAACACTCACACCATTGCATCCAATTAGGAAATAAAACAGGCCAACCAGAGCCGTGCCAAATGTTCCCTAGCTGCCTTCCAAGTTAAGAACCAGGTCAGCCACCAAGGGGGTATGTRTGTGAAGTTGTGGTAATTCTCTTGCACCCCTCCTGGGAGACTTGCATGCTTGATTACCTCCCTGCAATGCTTATAGACCAGTGCATGCAGCATAGGGAATAACCAGAGTATGACAGACTTCTATTACAGAATGCCTGGCAGGGTGGGTGAGGGGAGAACAGTGGATGCTGTCTATCTGGACTTGTGCAAGGGTTTTCAACATTTCCCCCCATAACATCCCCCCACAGGAAGCTCAAGAAGCATGTGCTGATGAATGGACAATAAGGTGGATTGAGAACTGACTGTCAGAGCTCAGAGGGTTGTGATCAGCAGTGCAGAGTGCAGTGGAGGCTGGAGTCAGCCGTGCTCCACAGGGATCAGTGCTGGCTCTAGTCTTGTCCATCTTATTGATCAATGACYTGRAGGAAGGGACAAGTTTGCTGATGACACAGGGCTGGAAGGAGGTGTTGATGCACCAGAAGGTGAGTGAGACTTGGACAGGCTGGAGAGCCCAATGGAGTTCAACAACGGCAAATGCAGGATCCTGAAAGTGGGGAAGAACAGCCCCACTGGTACAGGCTGGGGGCCAAACTGCCATCACAGGTCAGTGGGTCAGCTAACCTCGTAACACATCTGGGACAGCTCTGGGTGCAAAATATCCTGTCTCTCAGTCTATAAATTTAGGCCTGTGCTTCTATTTTTAAATACATGCATATCAGTTAGTGAAAACACTGATCCCATAAAGCATTGTTTCTATTCTAAGGAAAGTGGCATTATACTTTACTCAATGAGAAATACTTGATTTCTTCAAACAAAATCTCTTCCATTAAAAAAACTAATTACTGAAAAAAACCCACATTGTGTCCAGACAGATCAAAGACAATACATTTATTAAACTTTGAGAAAAACAAACAAAACACTAACATAGAGAAAGTTAAATAGAAATTGAAAGACACATCTTCTGACCGGCGTTTCATGGCTTGTGTGATCAGTAAAGTACCAAAATGACATTCTGAGTTTGACTGAGGTATTTAACTATTTTTGGCAATAGAAACAGAGTAAGAAACTTCTTTCAAACACACACATAGGCATTACTTGCATTAGTGTCTATCATCTATGAAATTGTATATGAAACTAAATAATATAGCTGTTAGAAAATTATAGCAGCAAATTAGCAGAATATCTAATGCACATTTACCATAAAGTACGTGCCAAACTTAAAAATCCCACCCAGTAGTTGGGCCCAGTTGTGTAGCACTTGGTCACAAAAAGAGCATCAGTGAGTTCAGATGGAGACATCATAAGCAAGACCTGATTTTGCTGCACATCATACACTTCTGTTCAGGTCAGAGTAAAGAAATTCCTATTTGCTTTCTAAGAACCCTGCTGTGATGAAAYCATGGACTAGGAAGGTAAGTCCTGAAACAATTAATTGCAAAGCTCCATCAGGTTCTTAACAAATGCAAGAACAAAGAGCTTTCTCACTGAGTTTCAGTCTTCTCTCCTTTCTTTCTGAAAGCTTGCCTAACACAGTCAGAGGAGATGCTGTTAGGCTGCAGAAACGAAAACCACGTTTGAACAATACTGTACTTGATCCCCTTGTTCCACTTAAGTATTTTAATCCTGTTACATCTTTAAAAATTAACTGCTGGCTAACTTCTGAAGTCCTTAATTTTTTAATTTTTTTTTTTTTATCAAGAGTTTCTGTGGCACAGACTAATAAATGTAGTGATACCTTTGGCTTTGGAAGGGCTTCAGAAGTTGGTCAAACATGAAGATACTATGCTGCTAAGTCTTCAGAGCTTATTCATGTGTTCTAAAAAAATTTCAGTGAAAGTTTCGTTGCACAGTTTTTAATACTGTGGTCAACAAAATTTTGCTTCTAAAATGTCTATTATTATTATTAGTAACTAGAATCTGATAACAGAACAATTTGCCCAAGTATTCTGTATATTTTAAAATTTTATACAGAACTTTAAATTGCATGTGTATTTATATACTAGTTACCATAAGAAAGTCACAGAATCAGTTACTTTTAAATTCCTACTACATTTCAAAACTTTTCTACAGAATTCTTTGGAGGTACAAAATGGCTCTGTAAAAATCTATTTTTTCTTCTAGCTGTGAATAAAATTTTATAAAACAGAAAACTCCTTTTTAGGACTGCAGCAATTACATTCCTTAAATGGGTCACCATAATTCAACTACAGTGTGTAGTGTAATAGAAAATATTTATGGTTTTATGACCAAAGTATTAAAATATATTTTACCAATTTATATAAATCAAAATAGATGTGTTATTTAGTCTAACTAGTTTTGTGTTTTCACCTATATGGTCAATTCCCAATTACTGATATAAAGATCTCTGCCAACAGCAGTTTTTTCTAAATTCTTACTTTAAACCCCCTGATTTTTAGCTTTATCAAAATGCACTATTTACTGTATATTAAACAGTAATTTAAATGTTTAATTTCACAAAAATCAACACCCACAAGAACAAGACRAAACAGCCTCAAGACAAATCATAGATAATATTTACAGAACACAATAGGAATATTTTGATGTGTATTTTACGTTGCAACATTTCAGCTAAAATTATAAGAACCACAAGAAACTTTTTCACTTCATTTTGGTTTCAGCATACAAGCCCAGACCTGACTCTCTGCTATGAAACACTACGCACATCTAGTCAAAACAGAGCTATGGCATGATTTTGTTCAGCTGGTCTGTGCTCACATAGCCACAAGACACATTGAATTCCTTGTCTGGCACTGGCAAAGCAGTTGCATTCAGCACAAGGCCTTGTGGAGAGTGAACGATGTGGATTGATGTATAGTCTGCGACAGGCATCTCTGAACTTGGGGGCTCTGCTGTTGGAGCTCCAAGATTGGCAACAGTAGTGGTAAGGCTCTCTGTGGTGAAGTAGGCGTCGTCATTATAGCTTTGTTCCTGAACATGTGGCTCATTCTCTTCGGGGGAGGTCACAGCAATGCATTTTTTCACATCTGCCTCACAGAAATAGGTGTTGTCCATGGTGAAGTTTTGTTCTGTGCAGCCTTCACGCTGTGCTCTCCCCAACTTGGACTTCTGCCCTGGTGAAAGTACAACTCTGCCTGCTGGAGTAATATCACTCACTTGAGCATAAAAGTCAGTACTTGTCAAGGAATTCTGGTTGCTCATCTGGGTATGGACCGACAGACGGGGTGACTCAATGCTGTCTRCAAAGGGTGCCCATGGGTGGCTGTTTTCAGACTGGGTATTCCTGTGCCGGCGCTGGGGGTTTGTGTTGGCAACGCTTGGAAGTGACTCATTATCTTGTCTGTCAAGGCACAAGAGATCCTCTTCCTTTTCAGTAGCCTTTTTGAACTGATCACTGTCAGAGGTGGCATCACACGTGTCACTTGCACTGAAGTCTGTCTCTGGAATATCTGGTTCACAGCAACTGGCCCGTCCAGAATCATCATCCTTTGCTCCCAAGCAACCGTGAGATTTCAGATGTTCTTCACTCAGGAGCCTGTCGGTATCTGAGGCTCTGTTCTTTTCATCAGGGTCTTCTATGTCCAGTTCAATAAACTCAACCCACAAGTCATCATTGTATAGCTGTGTCTTGTAGTCATGGCAGGCTAAGATGGAATTCACTTCATCAAGCTTTCCTTTCTACAGAGCAAATAAWAAAGAATTTTACAAAGGAAATGTTAAAAATGCTTGTCCTTTTACGATGTTAATTTATTTAAGGTGACTGTAGCTATGTGATAATTGCAAAGGGCTTCAAATTTATTTTATATAAATGAATTGTGTGGCAACTCTCCCAATATCGGAATTTTCTTCTACAACATTTTTCTGCTTGGGACAACAGTTGTCATCTACAATTACTACAAAGACTCCCACAGTAGATTTTTAGAGCTCAGTATTACCTTCAAGAGATCTGGGTCAATCCCTTTTATCTTTGGAACTGGCACAGGAGGRAAAATAAGCATTTTTAACCTGGAAGAAAATAAATTATGGTTTTTAATTGACAGTGGTCCTTTTTGAGGATTTTAGAAGGAAGACAGGCTTACATTGCATTTATATTTAATTACTTCAAAACTCAAATGTTTCAAAATAAATTTGATATTTATATTTCAAATACTCCTAAGGAAAAAAAAAGTATTTTTTCTCTCATTGCAAATCAAGAAGTTTTCTGCAAGCTTCCTTGTTGAAATCACTTGCATATATGTGGGAATCCATTTTGAAGTCTGGTTTTTGATAATTCAATATTGTATAGAAAGAGAGTAAATTCCTAGAGCTCTGCCAATAGTTTCCCTTCTTACATACATTTCAATGGAACCTGATACAAGTCTCCGTATTCAGTGACTTTCCCAAAATATTTTTCAGGGACACAGTAGTCTTGCATAAGGTCAATAAATTTAAATAGGGGAACAGAAAATGGGAAATGGTGGAAAGAGTGAATTACYTTAGAATTAATAAATACAACCAAAAAACCTCTGCAAAAATTCAGACGGCTAGTAGTTTGTCATTCTGTGACACTTTTTGAGTTATTAGTGCAACAAGTAATATATAATTAAGGCAAGGTTTTACTCTGTAGAGAAAGGACTTGTAACTTGCTTGTGCATTCACAGGCTGTGGAAATACACATTATTCTAATCCTTCATAGAGAGCATTCCTAATTTTTTGAGGGGACAAAAAAAGCCCCTCATACCAAAGAACCCTGCCAGGAGCACCCCCCACCCCACTCCGCATCCATTCTAATAGAAGGATGATTTTCTGTTAATAGTCCAACAGTAGCTGGTCATGCCTATCTCTTCCCTTCTATCTCACTGCTTCTTTTGAAAACAGATAAACAAAAGGAAAACTGAAAATTTTCTTTATACTGTGTTACTTACCTGTTTTAGAAAGAAAGGTATGGGAATGGTAGCTATAAAGCCAAATGTTAGCATTTTTCTGCCTTGTTAGTAACTTTGGGGTTCAGAGAGAGTCACAGAAGCCTCAAAGAGTGCCTAGAGAGAAATTTAGGTACCTTTGGCTTAACCATGGCAGGTCCAAATTTCTCAGTGTTTTGCTCAGCAAGCCTAATGAGAGGCAGAAATCCAGCAATTTTCCACTTAATCCCTGGAGGGGCAGTGTAACCTGTGCACCRGTTGGACTGTCAGGATACCAGTTTAGGATTTGTGTTTACAGTTGAGCCCACAAATCAGGTGTTCTAACTGGGCTGGGCACTGCTTCTAATGAAAAGGACACAGGATTTTGCCACTCACTGCCTGGAGAAGTCATTCGGGAGGGAGAACTACYCTCCACTCCTTTCTTAGCCTAGCATAATTCAAGCTTTCATCTCTCAACTCTAACGACTTACACCTGTGGCAACTGTCCTAGAGAGACTCAGTCAGATCCTGTGAGATCTGAACTGAGGAAAATATGAATTGGTATATTTCAGAATCAGGAGGAAACCAAGGTGGGATATTTTGCATTATGGAACACCTATGCAAGCTGCTTCTCTGCAGAATACATTGCCATTCAAACACAAAATGCTCTAGTTTGAGGGAAAGGGTGCATACCCGCCATCCAGGAAAGCTTCCTCAGTGGAGAAAAGCTTACAAAATTCATGATTAGCATGGAAGGTATTTATAAACTCTGACCAGAGGTATGCTCCAGGATTTTCTGAGACTAAGCCACCTCCCTTCCTCACTGTGCTGATCTTAGGTCCTTCTCCCACATGCACACTGCCCCATTGTGACACAACAACTTTTGTCATGAATYGTATCAGCAGCTTTGCTCTTAAATCTGGGAGAGGGATTACATTGCAGGGAACAACTTGCTGAAATTAAACTCTGTCAAAGCAGAGAGCTTGCTTAAATAAAAACCRTTATTTTAGTAATAGGTTTTTAAATTTATCTTAGTAAAAATTTTTTTTAGATCTTCTCAGCTGCACCATATTGTTTATATTTATGTGAAATTTCACCATTTGCTGTTATATGCAAAACTACCCAGTGTTTATTTACAAAGTGTGTACACAAGACCACTGACAATGTGCATGTGTGCACTGGGTCTTGACCATGGTGTTGCTCCATARGGTAGAACAGTACTGATATGACACCAAGTTGAATTCTGCCAAAACCAATTCCTGAACACACATATTAGGGAATTAATTAATTTGATGACCTTTCAGTCATTTTTACATATGTTTTATTCTTTAATTTTTGTATATGACACAATTTTGTAATTTTTACAAATATCACAATTGTGTGCTTTGTTTCATTTTATTCCTGTTATCTAAAAGAGCTACAATTTATTCAGAGACCAAATATTCCCTTATGACTCAAGCTCCTTCCCTTGGCTTCAAGAAGCAGAGTTTAGTGGAATGGTCTAAGAACAAAATCAAATTTATCAAATAAACAGACATTGGTTTGTATGAGACTTTTGAACAGCATGTGAACAAAAAATAGCATTTATAAAATTAGAATGAACCAAAAAACAATCCCCTTCAAAGCCTAAGAAAATCAACCATGTAAATTATGTTGAATAAAACGTTCTGCAGGGCAAGAGAAGAGAAGCTGTCGACATAATCAGATTCCCCTGGTGAAGGCCTCATACATACAAATTCTAGTTATATACAGTTTTACAAGAACGGAAAAAAAGGCCCAAAATGATTCCTAATCCTCCAATTTTGAAGTAATTGAAAAAGCCTTTTTTTTTTAAGTAACAGATACATAAAATCAACAAAGCAAAAGTCTTTACCTTGGTTGTTTTGACAGCAGGATTGAGATCACAGTTACAGCCAGCCCACACACTCCAAAGACAACAACTAAGAACCATGGAAACTCAACTTCTGAAACAACAAAACATGAACATATAAGCAGGAATCTCCATCACTGTCACATCTTTAATTTCAACCTTCTTTTCTACCACCTGAGCACTCCAAAGTGGTAAAAAGTGATGGAATTTTTTGTTACTTAAATGCTTAAATTCTGTATTCAGCAGAAATAGAAATGTTACTTTGTCGTAGTTTTGGCCAGGTCTTCGGGGTTCTTCAATACCATCTCATGTCACTGCAGGGGTGGACAAAGGGATTCTCTGGCTTCCAAGAAGAAGGGTGTGGCTTCTGATCAAAAAATGTAATGCCATTGTCTGACATTGCTTGGTGTCTCTGCAGTGAGCATCTCTGCATGTGAAGTATCYCCTCTTTTGTATACTCTTGCTATTAATATTGTTATTACTGTTTGTTTTCTATTGTAATTGCTGTTCCCAATAAATCGCTCTTATCTAAAYGCATGATCTTCACTTTCTGTGTCTTCAGTTCTCAACTCCATCCTGCTGGAGCAGAGAGGGGAAGGGGGGACTGAGTGAGTGGTGTGTGGTTTGTGACATTCTCAGTGAGTTGAGTSCTAATCCATGACGGATTTTGGTCTCAGTAGCTTCCATGCATTTATGAGTTCACTGAGAGCCCTTGCAAAACCAGACTGATTTAATAAATGGAAACAAGATCTTGGTAAAGGTAATATCTATAGAAAAAAACAGCCATGAGGAACTGCTTGGAACATGGTGTTAGTAGTCCTAATGGCATATAATGCCACAGACCGTGTTACTCCTTGTTCAYACAAGCTGAGAGAACATTACTAACAGCACACTAAAACACAGGAAAACTATTTTTCTCTCACAAAAACTAAGGTAGAGTAGAGCAAAAAAGGAAAAACAATTCTCTTTCTAAAGGCCGAACATTAATTATGTTGTGAACTGACCAAATCAACTGAAAAAGAAATCATGTCTCTTTTATTTACATTGCAGGTGGCTACGAAGAATTTAGAAGTTAATTGAGAAATGTAATTCTGTAGAGATTAAGAACAATGATGATGAATGAAATTTTTTATCTCTTAAATACTAGCAATTGCATTGTACTTAATATGACATGGTAGATTACATWGAGAAATTTATTCTAGCTTTATTCTTAATTTTTTTTGTCATGTTTTTCCCTAATTTTAACTTTTCCATAAAAATTGCATTTTTTGGGGGGGAATAAGAGATACTGGACAAAAAGCTTTAGAACACTATACATAATCATAAAGGACCTTTCAGAGAAGAAAGGAAATAAAAAATTCAGGTACAAGTTTGAGGCCTGTGTTCCTGGCTCAGATTTTGACCAGACACGCTTTCAATCACCAATAAAGTCCTACATGGATATGTCTGCGTTAAACAGGTCTCTATTTTACTAACTTATTCCCATGTCAGTGAGACCAGCCCATGTCCAGCTGCTTCAAGAAATTAGAACATTGCATTAGAAGACTTAAAATCATTAATACATGAAAGGTTTCTAAAGTTTAATTCTGTGTTCCTAAAGTGATATACAAAACAAGCAAAAAATAAATTCYGAGTCAAATCAGCTTATTTCGCTGCTGTGTGAGATGTGTGGATTTGGATCACCTCAGAGAATTTGAATGTCAGTGACTGAAGAATACTGGTTGTAGGATGGCCTTAGATTTTTCTAGTATTTTAATTTCACTAATATGAAAACCTTGACCATTTCATGAGGATGGGGTTAATATAATAATGCCATGTGTACAGAACATTAACTGTTCCTTTAAATTAGGAAAGAGAACTAGTAATACAAAGAGCTAAAAATGAGAATTTAGCAAGATTTTGAAAGGTAAGTGTACAGGTTGCTTTATGTAGTACCTTCACTAATACCCTAAAAAAGTAAGTGAAGAAGCTTGTTAAAATTGCTTGATGAAGATCTCATATTTTGAGTTAATTTGGTAGCTCAGACTGAGAACACTTCCAGAAAAGGCACTGTCTCACTCCTTCAACAGAAAAGATGTGATTATCAATGGCTGCTTCTTCTTCTGTCYTTAACAAACACTTTAAAATGAGTACAAGTCAGAAGCAAGAATGGGAAAAACACTCACTGCCCTTGATCGTATCAGGATGATCAGAAAAGCACRTAATTCTGGAAACAAACTTAGCCAACGGTATTACAAGAAATGACAATTCTTCTCTTCCCAACCGAAGCGCTCATTTTAGATGATGAAGAATGAGATTTAATTTTTAGGCTCTATGAGATATGCAACAGCAGTTATTTTTGATTTTAAAGCTATTTGTACTTTTGCTTTCTGATGAGCTGTGAAACAAGTCCTGCTGAGTTTACTGCTGAACTTCTGAATGAGCATTCTCAATCTCACTAAACGATTCTCACGTTGTAGGCTGAATTATCCRTTCAACCATACAACATCAATGTTAAGGTGGAAAACACCCCTCTGCCCTGTCACCAAAGAGACATATAAAGCTATAAGAAACTTTGCTTATTTACCGTCTGCACAATGATCACATCCAATGCCTATTTGAGAAAATGATACATAAAGGATTTCACTGAACTCCCCGAATTTTTCAGAAGTTCTTTGTCTTGATCGGATCCTTATCTCGTAATCTCTTGCYGTCTTCAGAGAATACAGTGGAACCATTGTTGAGAGCCGGGGTTTTAACTGCAAAGACAGAGGGACTGTGATTTATTTGTTTGAGTTGMACTGGCAATTTTACACTGTTGCTTGATTTCAGAAAGAAAAAYTTGAAGGCATTTTTGCTACTGCGAAATTTAAGGATATCATAAGAAGAGTTCAGAGGAAATTCACACTATTGACTGTTGACTCAGTAGTCATCAGGCATTGCTGTGATTCAGGGAAMCAAAAGCAGAGAATCCAAGCTCTGTAAACAGTGAAGAAAGGCAGCTTCCCCCAGTTACATGTCATAAGCAGGTGGTGWGAACACCTTTCCTGATCTTGTCAAGTTGTAAATCCTTTTTACCATTATAACACAACATTACGGATTACAGAATGCCAAAAATGTTGTTAAAATAACATGGGAGTTCTATAACTACTGCAATCTCCACTCTCCACAGAATTAATGGCTTGGACAGACATACTGCACATTACAAATGTTTTCACTTGGACAAAACTTTATAGGTCTCTAAAACCTTCAACTATACATAAAATGTGATAATGGAGACTGTGTGAGAATTGGCATCAGACTGCTGGTCTTTGAAACTTCTATATTAACTGCAACATACTTAGATACTGCTGAATATCAGACGATGTAGGAAATCACACTGGAGGTCTTAATAGGTGAAATTTCTCCCTTTTTCTATTAGTCCTCTAAGAATGTGCATTTTAATTCCAATGGCCCAACAAAAGTATACAAAAATATGGAAACTGTGCTCAAAATACAAATTCATGTGGAAGATACTATATTCTACTTTTACTTCCAAATCAAGGATGACACCAGAAAAAAACATGTCATGGGCTACAACTTAAAACATCTGTAAAACAGAAGCCTTTGGGAATTTGAAGGGATCTTTAACAACACAGTTCTATAATCTCTGCAACTGCATAACCTAAACTCAAGACACAGTTTGTTGGTAGGTATGACCTCTGTCTCATGAACACTCATTATATAAGGGTGGATATTTCGTTTGGTTTAGAACATTTCTCAGAAAATAATTTTGGTCCTCTTATCACTACAACTTACTGTTACAGTTGTTATAACTCTTATAATWAATGTTTAATCCTCTTTCAATTTAGAAGTTATGTATTTTCAATTAGTATATATATGGAAAAATAATTAAGCCTATACATGAAAAATCAAACAATCATCCTAAACATAAAAAAAATACAAACAATCCCAGTAAGGGGGAGATTTAGTACAATATTAAGTACTATAAATTAATTTCTGTGTTARTTATATGTACAAAACATTATGGCATATTTAAGCAGTTAAAGATTATCCTTTGTGTAAAAAACTAGTAATAATTTCAAAACAAATTATTCAAAACAAGCCAAAGAGTGAAATTGCAGCATTGCTCCAATGYTGTTATTCAGAGATTTGCTCTTGTCCTAGGCCAGACCAGGATTTTATTCAGAAATTTGTCTTCTTTGCTCTGACAGTGTCTCAGTGAATTATGCCATGGTTTATGCTCCTAAAATGAAAGGCTACAAAAGCAAACAATATTCATGGCTTAAGTACAACATAATCCGCAGTACTTTGTCTCTTGAGGCAAGTACAGCAGTCAGGAATTCCTTATCTGTGTTCTGAAAGAAATACTGATCTTCAAATGTGCTCTCCTGAGAAGAACTTCTCAAAGCCTTCAGGGATTACTGATGGTACTGCAGCAAGAACTAAGCTTTATTAGGGTATTCATAAGACTGTTTATCTAAAGACTTATCAGAAAAAAATCCAAAATACCTGTTTTTAGAAAGATATCTGTATTGACACTTTCTTTGGAAAATCTGCAGGTTTTCAGCTTCTYAAGGACTACTGATTTACTACCTAAACTTAACTCATTTCATAGGCTTTAAAATAGGGGCTAATATATTAAATGCAGTTTAAACACAGAGAGGTATTAGGGAAAAAAATATTACAGACATGATAGGCCTGTTTGACTGCAGACTTATTAATAAGGAGTAGGCTAAAGAGAAARTGCTAACACTGAGAAGGATCAGAGGTGAGGAGAGGGCCAAATCCTTCACAGGTGAAAGACCAGCAAACCAGTTTGACTGTTTTTCAATTGATAAATTTGCCTTTTGTAGTTTAAGACAAATTTGTAACACTATTATCTGTTTTTTCTGTCCGTTAACTCCATTCATATTAATAAGAAAGCAAGGATGAATCCTGCTCTGCATTGAAAAGAGTTCTCCATATGCAAATATGCCATGACACACGGGCATTTTGCTTATGCATTCAGGTAAGATAGATAAAATATCCTCACTGTAACAGAAAAACTAACTACAGAAGAATGTAGCTGATTTAAAAAAAAAACAACGAGAAAAGATTTGTAATATAGGTATTTTATATTTTCATAGTCTATCCATATAGTCACAAATTTCCCCTCGATTTTGGTATGAAATCTGTAAGCATTTTATGCGTTGCATTATTTTTATTTGGTTATCAAATATTTTGTTCGGTTATCAAATTTTAAATTGTAACTCATCGCTCCTTCCTTCCTTCCTTCCTTCCTTCCTTCCTTCCTTCCTTCCTTCCTTCCTTCCTTCCTTCCTTCCTTCCTTCCTTCCTTCCTTCCTTCCTTCC
>NW_026623273.1:3096738-3210369 GCF_030028575.1 Malurus melanocephalus | reverse complement strand
CCTCCCCTCCTTCCTTCCAACAAAAACATCTTATCCTTGACAAAACTTTGCATACTTTCTAATCTAACATAGGTGTTTCTGCTTTTTTTTAAATTATCTTGCCTGCCAACTATCTTGACACAAAAAGTTACAATAGAAAATGTCAGAAAAAAAATGTAGGCATATTGTTTGGGAATTAAGGTATGATCTAATTAGCAACATCTAATTAACATATTACAAATATGTTTTTCATTGTGGTACAAAAGTGTTGGGGGCAGAACAAGCCTGCACTKTGCTATGACTATTGTATAACAAATACTTGTTCCATACCTCCTTCCATTTTGTCTCATTAACTTCTTTGTACTGCAATTCATACTCCAGAGTAATCCATCCCTTCCGAACATCTGCTGTTGGTGGTGGATCCCATCTTACCTGGATATCCCCATGGATCCCAGTCTGACTAGTATTTAGCAGAGTCCAGTTAAGGTGGACAGGGGGATCAGGTAGCACTGTTTAGACAGAGTATTTGGAATAAAACAGCCAGTGAAATGATCATTCTTACTACATACTGATAAATGACTGCAGAACTTAAAACTGTATTAACTATGTATTTTCTGATCAAAAGCTAACATATTGCAATGACAAAGTCATTCCAAGTGTGGTAGCAAGAAGGCACCCTGCCACTGGCAGTAGACATGCTCTGCACAAATCTCACCCAAGCAATGATAAAGCAGATTAAGAATGTATTCCCTACTGAAGCGTATTTCTGCATAGCAGATTATAAAACTCTAAATAGAAWCATTTATCCATCAAAATTTAAATCTAAAATTCTGACTAGAAATAAAAAAATACAATTGCATTCTTAAATGAGAATAATAAATTATTTCCATAGAAAGACAAATATTTATCACCAATACRGAAGTACATTGAAAAACTATGGCATCTGAAAAACTAATCTAAATTTGCTCAGATGAATAAAAGAGAGCAGGGGTATTCTAGTCACCTATAGGAATAAATTATCTGCATATGCAGTTAATGGTGGTACACTACAACTCTGAAGAAGCAATAACATCTGTAAAGTCCCAGGCTGCCGCAATTCATATTGCCATAAAWATAAATCTAGCTTAGAAATACTAAAAATACTGATCCTTTAGATTACAGTTGATCCAGAAATAAAAYAGCGCTGTGCTTGCAGAGCTTTGCAGAATCAAGGTTTTAATACCATCCTTGCTGGACAAGGAGATGTAGCATCCATTAGAAAGGACTCAAAGTGACAGCAAAGACCAGCTCATTTGAGCATGCACACATTTGAGAGTCCACTGGTATTTAGAAAAGGAAACCATATATTTGCTTTTAACCCTTTAGCTGGTATTTAGAAAAGGAAATCACATATTTGCTTTTATCCCTTTAGCTTTCTTCCAATCAAGGCAATATTTTCTGGTGTGTATCACATTACAGGTGTTACAAAATCAAATCACTTCCAATATATCRTATTTTTTAGATACTAACTTTTCTGAGAGGCAAATTTAAATACAGTCTGAGTAATACAAAAGCTTACAGAGGTAAGATGTGTAATGGAAGCATACCTATTTCATCAACACTGAAACATTTTTTATCAAATACTTCATTTTCACTGGCAAGCTGAACACAGTATGGTGTCCAAACAGAGGTGTAGGATGCGTTGAAATAACAGCTGTTTTGTCCTGAAGTGATATAATCAGGGCATTCTTTCCAGTCTTCCTCATTACTAGAATGACAACAAAAATGAAGTATTTGTGAGAGAGAGTTTTATAGATCTTACAAAATACAAATTACAGACGCTATGAGACACATTGCTGATCAGTTGCAACGCTTATGAAAGAGAGAAAAACATGTCAATATCGACGGTGATTTTAATGAAACCACTAGCCAAGCAACCTGCAAAAACCAGTTTAGATACTCATGTACTCTTAGTAGCAGTTCTGAGCTTTGGATGCACCTTCAAAAGCACTGATGGCTCACACTTGGGAAGGTGCCTGACTGTGGAGGCTGCAGGACACCCTGCACAAACCAGCCCAGGGCCATACGATGTAAAAGAGGAGAAACATGGTTCTGTGAGGGAGGAAGGGCTAGACTCCATGTGATACAAATCTTCTAAAACAGAAGTTTGGAATTACTAGCAAGAATCCTCTTTTATTTTTTCACAGTGACTTKGTTCAATAATTCATAAATGTTCTTTGTAAATAAAAGATTTGCAACAGGAAATATCACGTCCATTTCAGCTCCTAAAAAAAGACAAACCAGCCAAGTTACAGAGTGGCATGAACCTCAGACTGAAATCTGAGATAGAATCATTTTAAATATAACTAAGCTTAAACTGCTCAGTAGGTTCAGGAAGGTCTTCAGTTAGAGCAAAAATGGGAATGGCTAAATAGTAATACTCTGCTGGAAAAGTGACAGATGTAGTCAACATTTCTGAAGTCATATGAGTAAAAAACCCTCATAGCAAACAGACCTGCTGTTGCCTTTTTTTAATCTCAATGTTATCTCAGCACAACCATAAACTGAAAAATAACCTTTTCAAAAATTACAGTCCTGGTTTGTTAAAAATATGTACCATAAATGCCAATTTTTACTAAGAGGCACTGAAGCTGCACAGAGGGATGATTACATCAATTACACCAAGTGCAGCATTCAATACTGGAGTGAGTGCTTTAAAACTAAAAAACACAGACACTACATAAATTAGAGTAAGAAGCATTTCTGTCACTGGTCTTGTACCCAGCTGGTGCGACCAGATGCTGTTCTGAATGAAATGCTGTAACTCTGAGAGTCAGGACTTGATAAARGTGTACACAGTTAGATGCTGTGGCTTCTGTAAGCAGGAAAGTGGTTTGTATTACAGAATTCAGTCCTGAGCCTTAGCTGTTGATTGCACATTGAAACAGAAATATTTTTACCACATCTTTTATTGCAGTATTCTAATTTCTAGGACAAAGATATGCTCAATGTACATGGTACTTCTTCATTGTGGAATTTAATTAGTATTTAAAGTTTGTAACCTTATGGTACATGCTATTGACAGCTGTCAGCTAAACCTGTTTATTAAGTATAAAAGAGAGTGTCCTTCCCCATGGCAGAAGGGTAGGAAAATAGGSGAATCTTTAGGTCCCTCCTAACCCAAAYCATTCTGTGACTCTTTTATTCAACTGTTCTATGATTTCTGAGATGTGTCAGAAGAGTAACTAAGAAAGCCAGCCTTGCCATTAGGCTATGCAGAKGTATCATCATTCAGAAAGTGTCTGTAGATCAAAACGATTGAAACCCTGTTTATTAGAGGGAACTGTAATTCAYATCCTCCTGTTCCTGTGAACAAAAGGCCTATTTTCCTTAATAGCCATTACTGGTAATGTCTATGTCCTCTTTCAGGCTAATCATTGTAACAACCTGAAAATTAAAAAAGTGGAATGTGAATTGTAACTGAACAGGGCTCAATGAAACATTATCCCCTGTTATCAGAGCAGCTTTTTCCCTGGACCTGTMCATTCAGAGTTTATCAAATAGGAACTTTACAAAAATTTAATAAAAATTTGAAAGGGGCTATATCCGACCTCCACAGACACAGTGTCAGACTGTGGCTAGAAGGCTAGAAGTCAGACTGATAAAGAATAGACTGAAGTTGCCTATTAAAAAAATCCTTACCCAAGCTGCATAGTGTTCAGTTTTGGATTCTGAAACCTGGACCTAAATCTAGTAAGAATGTGTTCTTAATTATCTGCCAAATAATATTTGTTTCTGCAAATTGCTTAGTAATTACAAAAAAAATCTGGTCTTGAAGAAAATGTACTTAAAACATAGTTTTATACCCTTAAAAAGTTTGGCTCATATCACAGTAAAAAATTAGCAGTACCAAGCTAACAAGCACGGCAAAATAAATAACTTCACTCTCTTTTTCCGTTTCAGCTTTTATTACCTTTTCTTGTACAACAGCTGTATTATTCTTGGAGCAGTGAGGTTATAAAAATTTCCAGCAGTCCAATAACATGAAAATGTCTCCATTTCAGGTGATCTGCATTTGCTGATTTGTGGCCACTGCAAAAGGTCTGTCAGGAAAAAAAACAGGGGACAGAAGGATACACATTAAACAAATCCAAAACCCAGACCAACATGGTGTTAAAATGAAACTCAGCATTTTTAATGAATAATTAAAGTTTCTTCTGATGCYTTATGTACAACGAGGCAAGATTTAAATTTTTCTTATGTGCATATCTATCAGACTCACCACAGCTTGGCACGAACCCAGCTGAGATATTTCACAATGCCTGCCCATGACAGAACCCACCCTGAGCTGAGCTCAGGTTTGTGTGCACAATGCCATGTGGATATAAYCTTGTTCTGAGGCAGATAAGGGAACCTCTAAGCATGGGCTTGTTATGCCACATGCCACTTCTAAAATCCATAATTTCTATTCTTTGTCAAAACTGAAATGATGAAAGGTCATAAAATGACTGTTACAATAAGAGAGCTTCAGCAACCCTTGTGAGAAAAAAAAAAAAAAAGCAAAAGTTGCAGATATGATTCTGCTTTCAAAGTAAAGCCTTGACTTAACTTCTTCCTGATTATGAAGGGTCTAATTGCCAATGTTCCCTATTTGGGCTGGAAAGCTTTCAGAGGAAGAACAAATGCACACGTGTCTACTGCTCTTCACTGACCATCTGGGAAATACAATTTATTTAAGAGCATTTCTACAAAAGGCACTTGAGATGTAGATACTAGGTATTTGAGAGTGGTGAAATGATGCCTGAAAAGGGAATGATTTGCCGCTACTGGACCCTGCATGCAAAGTTCTTTGTGAATGCTTTTGCAGTTCCACAGCTGTGAATGTCAGAATTTCAGACAAGATTTCTTCCTCATAAGGAAGAAATGTTTTAGGATCAGAGTGGTGAAACACTGGAAGAGATAATCAAGACACGTAGGTGGTGCCCCACCCCTGGAAACATCCAAGACCAGGCTGGATGGGGCTCTGAGCAACCTGTTCAGGGTGAAGATGTCCTGGGTGATTGCAGGGGGGTTGGATTAGAGAATCTGTACAGAGATCCAAACCATTCTGTGATTCTGTGATAACACTTGATACAAGACATTTACCCTCAAAGTCAATACAGGTATTAAGATGTAGACATCCACAAGCACTATACACCTCCTCCTACACAAGAGGGTATCGTGGCCTTCCTTTATTTATGGCTCAGACAGACACAGCCACTCCATGCCTGAGCAATCCATATTTCTTGGGCTCAATGATTTAAGTTCTGTGCTTTACGTTACACACTGCCAAGCATCCACATCAGGCAGTAACTGATACATAAACATCGTGAATTCCTGTTTTGCTCACCCCATACAATTCTCCGATTTTACACTTTGGACAATGAACAAGGCCTGAGCATATGTGTGTAAATAATTTCATGAACTGTGTGGTTTAAACCTTTCTGTCCTCCATCCCCCACCTCCTCAAAGCTTAGAGAACTTACCCTGCCAACCTAGAATAACTGAAGTTTGACTGGAAAAATTTAAACAAAGTTGKTTTTTTTTAATTAGCCAGCATGTTCTTCTTCAGCCAACTTTAAGTAAGTTTTATTTTAAAAATTAAACAAATTTTGAAATGAATTGTTGCTGCAAATGGAAAAAAATTGCACTTTCWTTCATATATATAACAGCAAAACAAAGAAAAATATTTGTTTAAAAACAGAACAAAGAAAAATTAATTAATTTTCAGTCTTTACTTCAAAGACTTGAATAAAATTGCCTCAATTGCACAAAACCTATAATCAAGGAAACACTTACCTCTCCCTTCTTCTATAAACAGTGTGCAAGGAAGTACATGTTATGGCTTTTCCTGTTTCTATCYGCAGCTATATGCAAATATAGTTATTTTTACCACAACAGATGAAGAATTTGAGAAAATGACGTATTGGAAAATTCTCCTAAATTAGAATATTTCTGTGGATGTATTTGTAGCTCTATTTATATCTAGAACATACAATATTTAAAGACCACGCAGACCATGATCTTGTCTCCAGGAGTAAATTAACATAATGAAATTAATTGAATTGAATCAAACTTCACTTAGGATTATGAGAGGTCCATCAGAATCTCAGATACAGGCTCTACAATGTCTTAATAATGAATTCTCTGGAATTTACCAGCTCTATGGACATTTTCAGATGTAAAAACTTTTTTAGAAAAATGGATCGTAACACAACCAGAACGGCATAATTTATAGCAGAGAAGATCAACAGTGCAGAATACAGATTAAGACTTGTTCTCATATATCCTAACTTCAGAGAAATGTATCCCCAAGTCCCTCTTTTCCACTTCATCATGACAGGACTATTAATTCTTTCTCTCACAGATGTTCCTTCAAGAGACACAATAATTTTTGAACAGGGAGTATTTTTGTTTAGGATTCAGTAGATCTGGCTTATTAATTTATATGAATTTATATATTTTTATTTTATGACTATATGAAAGAAATATTATCTAATGATAAACATTTCCAGTTTTTGTGTCAAGTTTCCAAGCTTTCAAAACCACAGATTTTATGACYGACTGAAGAAAACTTTAACATATTGACTTGTGTAAGGCTTGGCATTCCTGGGGTAGAGCTCAGGAATTCCTTGTTTCCCACACAAGTCAATTATCAGAATTGTGCAGGACCCTGTGTGAGCTCCATATGAACAAACTGTCCCAGAATGTGATATCTGTAGGCAGCAGCTCAGCTGAATCCATTTAGGCATAAAGGCAGCAGGGTGTTGAAAGGCTGTCAAACCAAGATTTTAAATAGACTAGAAGAACAAAACAAAGAAGAGCAAAACAATGCATGGATGCACGTATGCTCTTTCCCTATCTAATGCAGTGAGTTCCAGTCAAACTGTCATTAAGGAAATCGCTTTATTCAATATAATGGCCTGACTAAATATGCCAATTCAACAGAAAAAACATGGAAAGTGTCACAAGGCTAATTCCTTTAGAGACTGAATTTCCTTATTTATTTTTTTTTCCTTCACCCTCCCCTTCCATAAAGTCCCTCTAATAAAATTTATCTTTAAAAGGAACTGGAAGTGTGGAAGAGTAAAGAACTGAAATGTATATATACTGGGGGGCAGCAAAGCTGATTATTATCAGAACTGGGGCAAGTCCTACTGCCACCAGACCTCTAGTAGTTCTGCAGGAGGAGTACACAAGTTGTATAGAAATATCTCACTTATTGGTGTGGGACTTGGTAGGTGAAATAATAATGAGGATATGACTGATCCATAAAAACAAAGCTAACTAAACAGAAAATGAAGAAAGGGACTGTACTTTTGTTGAACAAAATAAGGTGTTTCTGGTTGTGAATTTTAGAAAGTTCATGTAGAATTATCCATTATCAGAATTTACTGTACCTATCAAACCTACAGCAAAGTTAAATTTACAAAAGAATAACATGTTCCAATATGCAAATCAGTGATAAGATGAAACCTTGTGCTATCTCTTCATATAATCCACCCTCAAARCACACACAATGTCTCACTGCTAGAGTGCAGTAGAGAGGGGTGGAAATTGTAATATAAAGAAGGGAATTAATTACATTTAAAACTGAAAACAAGTATGAAGAGGTGGTGTGCTATTTCCTGTAGCTCAAATTTGTACATTGGCAGCAAATGCTCTATCAATTAGGTCCTGCTCCTGAATCCACCAAGCTCATCAAAGGCTGCATCTGGTTGATTTCTATGCTACCAGCAAATTCTAATTTGCTTAAATTGGGCAGCAAAATGAACCACATTTGGTGTCAGTGGGTGGTATTTTAAATAAGTGCAATCTAGGACTAATAAATTTCCACATGCCCTATACAGAGAGTGGGAGACACAGCACAGAGACACAACAATCAGGTCACTCCTCCATCAGGCTGTTTGCTAATCTGACCCAGTTTTTGCCCTAAGTAAAATCTGCCCATAAAAGGCCAACAAATTCTGGAACAATTTTTGGGGGAAAAGAAGAAAATTTATTTCATGCCAGTAATAAATTAGATCCTTTTGCATAAAATACTTGACAAGAAACAAAGCAAAGCTTARTAACTCTGACATGCTGTATCACAGTAAAGATGGAACGGAAATGCTGGGTAACAGAATATTTTGGCCATAGAGTAAGTCTAAATATTTTAATAGTTCATGATAAATTCAGGTGTTTTGCTTAGTATCATGAAAGTGGAATAAGTATTTACCTTTGCATTGAAGACTAATTTTGTGACTGTTACCTCAAAATACATTATGTAGACATCCCTGCGAAATCAGTAACTATTCAGGCTGTTCTTTCAGAAAAAAAACCAACAAAAACTTCTGTTTTTTGTTAAGTGAGACTGATGTAGCTAAAGTCATACAAGTCTGCAGAAGCAGAGCTTATTCCATAGCACAGAAGTCCAACGGCTGTGCTGATTTCCCACACTTTCTGTGCTATTAAGTGTCTACAGAACAGAAGTGAACRTGGCTCACTGATGTGGTCCATAAGGGTAGCCCACACAAACACAGTAAACGAAGTTTGGGACTGAGGGAAAACGCAATCATGCAGCWTTATGAGAGAGTCCAGGGAGGAGTGAGGATGTGGACATGTGTCATGCTCCATGGTATTTTGCATGTGCTTTCCAAATCATGCCCTCCCATGTGCAGTGGAGGAATCAAGTGATTCCTTACAGGTACAGCCCTGTCTGCTGGCCTGCCTTCATATACAGCAAATAAAGAGAAGCAAAGCCAAAGGTTATGGCATTTGTAAATGAAAGGCAGTTAATGGAACAAACCCATTTCCAATTTTCTCTTACTTGTTTACATAGTTGTAATTTAGATTGAAATGACATTCTGGAGAAACTATGTACAAAAATAATAATGTGTAATGCTCTTATCCACTACAGCCATTGCTGGAGTTGTTCAGTATTGGCTACCATTGTGTGGTAAGGCATATGAGAAAACAYGGAAGCACAAATGAGGTCCCATGGGAAAACAGAATGTGCAATAAGCAAACACCATGAGAGGTCTTCCATGACCTTCTCAGTGCAAACAAACTCTACTGATAAAAATTTTCAACATCTTCTTTCTCCTGCCTATGTACATGCAATTTCTAGTCTGAAGCCCAGTTCAAAGTTAACAGATGCCCACCATACAGTATTGTAAAACCACAATGCTCTGCTGAGGGGCTGTTCTTGCTGAGATGTGGTCCCTCTGAAAATACGAGGGATGGATGCTCTGAACCAGCCCCAGAAAAACAAGTTTTACAGAAAGACAAGCTAAAGCTTAACCCAGCATTTCCAACGCAGGCTCCAACACCTTCCCAAAATCTAAGAAAAAAGTACTCAGAGGACATCGGGAGAAAGACTGTCAGGTGTGAACCCAGGTTAAGAACTGCAGCTTTACAAAACGTAATAAAAAGCCACTCCAGGGCACATCTTAATGGTCCTGCCCAAATGTTGCAAGTTACTTTCCTTGTTTTAACATTATCTCCCTTCCTTTAAACAAGAATCAGTGTGAAGGGGCACTTTGGCAGCACTGCAGTGACTACTGGCACTGGATAAGGGTAGCCAAGTCTTGGTGTGATCAGGGGACAAGGGGTGACCAAGCCTTGAGCCCTCGAGCCTGGTGGAGGTGGCTGGGGCATGGGCACACCTTGCAAAACCAGGCAGCAGCAAATATCTGTGAGGGGTGTTAGGAAGGCAAACAGCACAAGTGCCAGCCTGAGAACAATACAGGGAGTGTTTTAACAAAGGAAGAGCCACAGCACACCAAACAGCTGCAGTGGGAGTAGACAAACAGAGCCAAAACAGGGAGCAAAAGAAAAAGGAGGACAGAGACACAAGTGAAAAGAAGGATGAGAAAATGATGTGTTTGGAAAGAAAAGCACAAGAGGGCATAAGTGGGTATGAGAGGAGGGCAGGGAAGGGCAGCAAAAGAGTTGAGGTAACGGCAAAAAAAGCGTAATATTGACAAACTGCCAATGAAATGTGAGAGCTGATGCAAGCCTGCAGTCACTGTTAAAACAGCAAGACAAAACCTTCTGTGGATGGCACATGCATATCCCGAGAGCGCAGAGAAGAAACTGCATGCACCTGGGATCACCCAGAAGAGATACTAAAATAAGAGACTGGAGGAGAAACCAGGTGACTGTAAGGGCACTGTGAAAAGGGACAGCAAGCACTGATGCAGCAACCTCTTTTTAAGGACAACTGCAGAATAAGACACAGCACAACAGAAAAACTGAGGTCTTCCCCACAAATTTAACAAGTGTCAAACATTAGGTCTAATATAATYAGGGCTCTATGAAAGCAGGGCCATGAGTTTGCCAGGTTTTATTCACAGTAAAGGTGCAGCTGTGCATTGTCAGTTAACAGTGACATTGTATCACAAACTCTATGGGTAAGATGACAGTGACATTATGTCCCAAACATCATCAAAACAGTGCTGGTTATGCACAAATGCGTCCTGATGTTTCTTGTTGTTTATTTCCCATCCACACCCCGGTTACATTTGAATGAAGTAATACACAGAGATATCAGTCCTCAATCTGGCCTTGCTCTTGACATTCAGTCCTTTTAATTCACACCACTTTTGGGAGACCAGAGTCAATCTTTAAATTCTTGTACTTTCCATTGTTAAACTTTCAAATTACTTCTGACTTCTGCAGATTTTAACTAATTTTCAAAATAATGGCTGCCTGATATATGCRCAATGTCACTTTCATACATGACAGAAAAATCCTGTCTCATACTCTACAGAGATTTTCCACATTCTCCATTTGAAATCTGAAGTAGCAAAATTTCTTTTTTATTCAAGTGATGTTAGTGAAGTAAAAATGATAGTTCTAACCACAGAACAATTATTTGAATGTCTTTGAAGGGTATTCCCAAAAGGCAGCAACAATTTGTTCTTCAGTCCAGAGGGAAGTTCCCTCTTACAATAACCACATAGCAATAAAAAAAAAACCTACTGAGATAAAAAAAATATAGAGGCTGCTACTACAAGGATCATTTATTACCCTCATCTGGAGTGAAACTCCACAGGACTTAAGTGACCCATTTCCTAAGAAGTGCTGGTACAAAAACTATTTTAAGCAGCCAAGGTCAGGTGCACTCAATAGRAGTTGAGTTCTCAAAGCAATCCAAGTACTTACTTCTGTATTCTGTGACAATGACGACTGAAAACATTTTGAAGACTGAAAGTCCTAGTGATTCTTCACAATTTTTCATGATGACAACAACTCAGTTTCATTTTTAGACAGACTGTGATGTACAYAGGGACTTACATAGTATTTTCACTCTTTTTGCACTTTTAGACCATAATACTTTCTTTAGGCTCCCAAAGARGATGGAATTGAATATTTTAGAAAATTCTCTCATGCCATGTTTCTCCTGTGCTCTTTAAAGTRTCTGTTTTATTACTGTAGCCAGGATGTTTACTCATGCCATAATTCAGAGCTTTATTATTGCAGTGAATCATGAACTAAGAGTTTCCAGCTTTAAAGAGGAACCAGTGAAATTGAAAAATCAAACCAGAGAAGAATAGAAGTATTGTTTTCTACTTCTTTTATYCTCAAACTTAACAAGAACATGAGTTTTTGCAGTTTTGCAGTGTTTTTGTAAGAACATAATTTCTAGTGGGTTTCAAAAGGAAAATCACTGTGACAACAGTTCTGTCTCCCCTTAAGCATAATTCTAGTAGTCCTACYAGGACTGTCCTTTTAATTGTATTTATAAAGCAAGAATCTCCACTCCTAATGGCGAGAAATTAAACTAATATAGTGATAGATCATTTAAAAGTCCTGCTAATTTATAAATTAGTTTTGTTTGAAAAAAAAACCCAACCAGAGTACCAAGCAGTTCTCCCAGCCATGATTTGACATATGTGCTTTGGAWCCCAGCTGGATTCCTGCACATGAAAGGAAATGTATGTGACACAGTTGTAAATTACGAATAGGGAGTATCTGAAGTTCTTCCCAAAATGGGAAAGTTGCTGAGCTGGACACATCTTGACTTTATCTGAAATTCAGGATGATGTAAATACCAAACAAGATAGAGATCATGTCAGTGATATTAGCCTGATGGAATTAAGCTAACAGTGGAAAAACACRCCCCCACCCGCAGAAGTATTGGCAATTCATCACTGGGATGAACAAAATACCAAAGAGCATACAGTGGGGGACACTCATGACTCAGAAGTGAGTTGGGCTTAAGGGAATAATACGTATTTTACTTCAGCTTTTTTTTTTTCTGTCTGTGAACCAAAAAGATCTTCTGATCATCTCTATGACACTGGGTGTCCAGAAGTAGTCTTGACAGACTATTCGCTGTTTTATACTGCAYAGGACATCTGGACGAAACAATCATATTCAAAATCACAGTGGACACATTTGTAGAGGATTTTTTTTTTTTGACAGACTGCCAAAAGTTATGTACCTTATGKATTATCTGCTGAACTTAACTTTCTCTGACACTGGTTTTGTCTTTCTAAGAACCCAGCATTGTCAGCTCTGAGCTTCAGAGCTTAGGCAGGGAATGGTCACAGATAGAATACTTGAAGTACTTTACAGTACTTGAAAGAAAGACTCCTGAGATATTCTTGAAGTTTGATCTTTATTAAAACATGCACCTTTCACATTTGGCTTGTTTCCCATCTTCCCCCAATGATATTTCATAAACTAGTCCTTTCAAATGACCATATGAGACATTTAGAAGGAAGATGTGATTTTTTAAATTTGAAAATACAGACATTTCCTGACAGGAGAAAATCAAGACCAAACATTCATTAACTAAAGACCAGCCTAGGTCTCTTGAATTGCTGTAGTCTTTAGCATGCCTAAGAAGACTTAATTTCTGACAAAAGCACAGACTTTTAAGAATACTATTCCAATCAAGGGCTCCTTTCCCTGAGTGTCATTCACGCAGATGGAATAGAGTTTTCACGCTTTATTTAGACTAACAAAAGCTTAATAGGCACTATCAATAGGGGAAGACCTAATGAGCCTTTAAAATAATCAGTGAAATACAGGTCAGTCAGAAAATGGTCTTACATACTGTTTACTGTAACACGCTTCCTTTTCCTTCAGAAGCTCTCCAATATGCAGTTAAAGTTAGGAGGTTATGCAATTTTACACATAATATAAGAAGTGTTTTGCAACTGCACGCATTCAAGTTATCATTAAACAATTACACATAACCCCCCAAAATTACTGGTTTTTGCAGGGGGGAAACAGAAGCAGCAGRGAGGTTTGCTTTGTGAGCTCCAACTGAATTTAGCAGGCCAGAAGGAAGAACAGTTGCTAAATCCAAAATGATTACTCAGAAAATCCTGCCATCAACAACTTGCTTCAGCGTGTCAGGCACACATGAAAGACAACACTAAGTGCCAGCCAATTAGAAAGTTCCATTTGCGTTCAGTTTTCTAAATGCAGGTATTAGTCACTGATACAAGTGCTATAGATTGACATTAGATATTACAATAAGATACACCTTGCCTGCTTTAGAGACCCTGTAATTTTGGAAACCCTGAAGGTAGGTACTGCAGAACTCATCTCCCACAGCAACCAAGTGTCACCTCGCTTCTTGCTCAGCTTTCCTTGTTTTTTTGAATTTTCTCTCAGTATCCCCTGCTGTTCTGTAAATGTCAACAAACACACCATTAAAGCAAATTGTTCTGCTGATTTTGCTCCAGTGCCTTAGTAAGAGAAAATTGAGCTTACAACAACTCACAGACCACTTGTGTGCATTTAGCTAGATTTTCCTGACAGCAGCTGTGATGTTTCCATCTACACCCCTGCACAATAAGAGTCTGCTACTCAGACAGGTCTAMACAATAATGTTATAATCACACCATCTCCTCATCAACAACTGCAAGCTGTAATTATACAAAATGACCAAAACTACATTTTTGGCACACTGAGGAACAAGAGATTAAGTGATTAATTAACTCCCTCTACGGGTGACCACAAAAACATGATGAGTGCAAGAGGGTTAGACTTGCCTTTAAAACAATGAATACTAACAGCTGTGAAAGTGATTCATGTGAGACCATCCCTGAGTGATGCTGTGAAGTTTTACATCAGGAAATTGTTCTGTCAGTGAAAAACTCCTCTCTAGTTGGTGCTGGTTTTATCACTGTATGAATCAACATCAGCAGGTAAAATGGAGTTCCGCAAGTATAAGACAGACAAAAATAAAACCCGGTTTAGTTTTGGGTAGGAAGTCACTCTTTAATTTCCTACTACAATAATGTTGGCAGCCTTGTTTCACATCCCAYGTAGTTTACTGATTTTGCTCAGCATATTTAAATTTTTATAAGGAATTGCCTCAGAACATGTCTTTAAGCAAGTTTTATAGAGGTTACCACATTGCTGCACAATCACAGGTCTTCTGCATTAGTCGTGGCAGGCCCAAATACAGCAAACAGCAAAGAAGAACTTTATGATTTCTTTTTCAACAGAAAGCCATTGATAGCAACATTTTACAAATTTTCAACCTGTAGAATTTTACTAATAATTAATAAACACACATTTGTTCTTAACAGACCATTTCTGAAGAATCTTTGAATTTTCCTGCATTTTTGAAATCCAGGTTCTCATCATACTAAGAGTGGAGTTTGCCATGGTACAAACTGTCCCTATGGACACATATCAACTGTAAATAGTTTTATTATTTACAGAAGTCTGAGACACTCTCCGCAGTAATATAAAGAAATTGTGAGATTTTGCTATTTSTGATTTTTTTTTACCAATGCTGTCTTACAGGACCTTAAACTTYGATATGTTATGGATAGTATTTTTCTTAAGTTTCCAAATTAAGAAGTGTCTAAGGGTACTGTGATATAGTTCAAGAAAACAGAAACTAAATGATAAGACTGGAATCAGAAAACATCAGGCCAAAAAGTAAATGCAAACACCTGTTTTAAAGCAGCTAATGTGCAATGTTGGTATGTGAAAGAAAAAGAAAACTAACAAGCTTTGGCTCAGTAATGTACTTAAATAAAACAAAATCTGCTGAAATAAAAAAATGTTTGATCAGATTTCAGTGGTAAAGAAGTAYCTGAAGCGGGAAAAGCTAACGCTTATGACCAAATTATGACTAACTTATCTCCCAACGTCGACTACATTTCTTGAATACAATWCAAATCTGGATACAGAAAGTATTTGTTTCCATATTTTTGCTGTATAGGCATCTGCTTCTGTTCCAGCAACAAGAGTGACCTTGCGAAATGTTACCCTTTCACATAGGTACAATTCTTGATTATAACCCAAGTCATACTGTCAGCTTATTTAAACAATTGCCAAGTCTTGATGGTCTTGCAGAGCCAGTGCAAGTTTGGAAAAGTGAGATGAATTATACACTATGACACGTTTCAACAGAATTTATCAGGACACATTTGCAGAATCCTTGCCTTGAGACTTATACTGTTGAATCTCTCATACAACATTTAAACATTCCTGCATTTGCCATTACTTCAGATGTCATTATGCTAACCTACAAGCAGCCCACAAAAAGGCAGAAGAAACAATAGGAAGAAAAAGCATGCAGCAAGAAGACAAGAACCTAAGTCATGAGCTATAAATCCTAKGACACCTGTACTTGGAAACAGCTTTTTAAATGCATGCTATAGAAAGAAGCTTAAACAGAAGCTAAAAATAAACCTAAATTTTGTGACTCTATTTCAAAGAGCTGTTTTGCTTTGCTTGACCAGATGTTGGAGCTGCTCATCCCACAAGAAGGTTGTYTGACTGCCCACACAGGCAGGGAGTTGCCCTGTCCCTGCACTCCTGACGGACACCAAACACCCCAGCACAGCTCTGGGCAGGGTTATTGCCATCCTGCACCACACAGAGCAGCAAAAGGTGAGGGGACACCACCAAGCCAGCGGGGAATGACTGATTGGTGCCAAGCTGATCTCAAGGGCAGCAGTTTCAAAGCTGTTTCCAAGTCTGGACAGCCAGAGACAAACAAACAAATTCGACTTCGAGGGAGGACAGTGCTCCCTCCTGCCTTGCGTGGTGAAACAAATACCTGGCAGAGTCCTGCTTGAGGCATCAAAGGAGAGATCGAAAGCCACACCAGGAGATTGAACTAAATAATTCTACAGCAGCAGATAAGAAGCTAAGATATCAATGACTTACACCTGCCTGTGAACAAAAAGCCTTTGCATCAATGTTGGTATTGAACTGAAATAAATTACACCAATTACCTCTGTATTACAGCCATAGGGATATTTATTCTGGTTTTCCAAAAGTCAGAAGGGAACTGCACAAATTGGCATCTGCCTTAAAAACCAGTGAAGGCTCATTCACAAGCTCTCAAGAACAGACAAAATCCCCCTGATTTGAAACAAACACTGGCTCTTTCAGAATACTCCACCTTTTTTTATTCTGGGTAGCTACAATTTTTTTTTTAAATTAAAATATATTGAAAAACCCCATGTGAAATCTTCCTGTGTAAAGCTGACGTTCAAGAAMCACAACAGAAAGGCAGAATTTGCAGCAAAATATTAGATCTCGWAAAGCTCAAGACAGAGAAAAAGGATTAGATGCCAAAAGTAAACATACATTCTGTTTAACATGTTGCAACATTTCAGACCTRCTTGCACTTACAGGCACGTTTAAGAAGTGAACTTGTCAATAAAAGCCCATAATGTTTGCTCTCCATCATTGATTTGGAGGTCAGAATGATCCTGAACAGACAGGTTTACATCAACCATTAGAGTTGAAATTGCAAACTGTGAAAAACATGGATTTGTTTTCTAAAACACTGTAGTAAAGACTCTACCTCCACTCTATGAAAAGAACAGCATTTCCATTTAAAAGGCACTTCCTTGGCAGATGTTCATTAGCATTTAACACCAGTCACAGCTGSATTAAACTCAAAAAAGCTCTGCTCAGCACTTCAAGCTTGGATGCTTCTCTGCATCTCTACAGACAAATTCTTCATCTTGAAATCCAGCTGGGTATAGCCAGGCAGGTGTTACAGRTTTTGCCCCATGGCCTTCAAAGCTGAGTTGGAAGTCTCTGAGCAAGGACCTCCCCTGTGACTTTCAGCACTTTTCTTTTATAGCTGGACTAAAAGTAATATTAAAACAAGGAATGCAGTTATGCTTTGGAAAAAGTAATTACGCCTAGAGAAGCTATCTTGATTGCTTCCACCAACTCTGCCCTGCACCACATATAAAGACAAGTCTCCAGAGGGAATATGCAACCTGCAGAGGGGGACGTTCAAGGCTCAAGTCTGCATTAAAATCTCCAAAGTTCTGAGTTAATGGACAACCTCTGCGTTTCTGTCACTTTGTTAATGTCAGTGGCCATTTCAACACCATGCTGAATGACATGAGCCACCTCATTCTGATGGTTACCCCAGAGATAAAATGCAAATATTTCTGCTATGTCTGCACAAGATATAGCATTAAGATAGTATATAATACAATATGATTAACTTCTGTATGTAGCACAGGGTCAAACCTAAGACAATAAAAATACCCATAATACCACCACTAATACTAATACTACTAATACAAACTGTTTTAATATCAAAATCAGAAAAAATGTTGGTAACTTAGGTAACATAAAGATAATTCTTTCTCCAGACGCTCTCAGAGCTGTTTCTTTTGAGCTAGTAAGAAAAACATGGATCACATCTGATAGTGTCCAGGCAATGACAGAGATCTCTTTTAACAAATTAATCTTTCACAAAACAACAGAAAGCTGAAATACATAACAGCTTAATTTAAAAAAACAGAGATCTCTGAGCTAATTATATCTACTAATGGTCCTCTAATTTATAATATTAAGCTCAACCTTCTTCCTTGAGATAGAAGAGTAATACAGTAAACAAGAGGGACAGTCATGGAGACAGAGGCCCACCGGTGACAGAAAATTCCATTTGTATTTTACAATTTGTCTCTCTGTTCCCTTTCTCACCAGCCAGCCAAGAAACTCGACTGAATCAGAATCAAAGAAAGATGCACAGGCATGATCTTTGTACACTTTGTCCTGGTGAAAGAACTCCAGATGTTAAAGCAGAAAAGAAATGGCAACTGTTCTGGGAAGAGAYGACAACTGAAATATGGAAGATTATGTTCTCCACAACAGCACCATGTTCCCTTTGCTGCACCACATGTGGCCAGGATCAGCTCCYAGGGGATTTCTGAGTACAGAAATCCCTTGTGCAGTACCGCTGCTCTTGGGCAATGAAAACATAACATTAACAGTTCMGTTACAATCCACAGCTCAAAACCCCATCTTCACACTTACAGGACCAGCAATGTGTTTTGATACAACCATTCGGTGCAGTTTTGCCATTATGTCAGATTCCCAGGAACTTCATTTACACTGACTTTGGTCAGTGTGACAGCAATGGAAGATAGCCGGGACTCTGCATGCACAAATCACATCCCCCTTCTCCCCTCAAGCCCATCCTCCCTTTCCCTTTCTCTGATGCTCAATGTGCCTTATCCTAAGATGGGAACACCAGGTGGGTATTGTGGGAGGAACTGTCTGTATGACTGCACAACAAATGCATTCCAGAGAGGGGGGAGCTGACAAGTTTGCATTGACTTTGGAGCACATCAGCCAGTAAAAGGGTATGAAATGCTGCTGGAGACTGAGGACAATGGGCAAATTGGCATCTCAAGGTTGCAGGCAGCTTAGGGGTGGATCCCCGCTCCCTGCCAGGCATGCCTGCAGGGTCCATCCAGTGTGAAGATGGAACAGACACTTTTGGATACCTGAGTAAAAGTGAGTAAGATTCAACAAAATATGGAGAAAAAGTCCTAAAGCATCTCCATAGCCACTTTGCTGGTTTGTAGTTGTGAATTCTGCAAGGCCAAAGACTGTAAACMTGTATGTTTCTAGCTGAACCTGCTTATAATTGTAGCTCTTTAGATACTATAATTCATTGCAATAGACRACAAAGCTGTTATTTAGATACTGCATTGGTAGTATTTAGATACTGTATTAGCAATAAATMCTATCATAATCATCCTCATAATCACTGTATCCTACTTCTCATGTCTGGCCAGGAACCCTTCCCTCTACARCCCTGCTACACTCTGTTTGGTCCCTTTATTGCCCTGAACTATCCAATGCYATCACGGATGTCTTTAAACATATCAAGATACAGATAAGACACCTAAATAATAAATCAAATCACATCCTAAATGAATGTGTTTGTGTTAAGCAGGGGAGACAGGATATCCAATAGTTCCAGGCTGGATAATCTCTCTGTGGGTTTCTGTCAGCACCAAAGCAAGGGAGCACAGGGAATCTTYTCATGCTGCAATCAGTGGTGCTTGATCTCAACACACAAGCCTGGCATCCTTTCTTTAACATCTGTAGCACAGTGATGTCAAAATGGCCCCACCAAACACTTCCCAGGGTGCTATGGATAAATGCCACTATGGTTGCCCCAAAGCCTTCCTTGTTCTGTGTGGGCTGTACCACTTTTCTTCTCCCTGGGCTTCCTGGCACGCTTTCTGGGTGCAAAGTGTGGAGTCTTACCTTCTATCTTCAAAGAGCTTAATTCATGCCCCAAAGAAAGGAGCTGAAGGTGCTTTGATCTGCCATATGGAGATATTGATCTGCCACCTGGAGATACAGATCTCCCCTCCTTGACTGCAGCTCCTTGCCAGCTCCTGCAGCAGGCACAGCTGGTTGGGCTACAGAAAGAGGCTCCAAGGCCATTTGGCTCTCTCCTGGTCCAACAGCCTGTAGGACCAGGTGGTATGCTGGACCAGGAAAGGGAAGCTGACTGACAAAACCAGCTGCCACTGGAGGTGACAGTGGGGTGGGCTGGTGGCACGGTGGGGAAAAGAGTATTTTCCAGCCAAATCAGTTTGTCAAACCAGCTTTCCACGTGACTGCAGAAAAAGCTTTTGCCAGGCATGTGGGAGGCAGCCGTGATTTGGGAACAAGAAAACAGGCACAGATGAGCCCAATTCTTTCATTGGCAGTGAAAATACTTATTTTGGGGAATAAAGAAAACAAGAAACCACCCCTGCTCCTCATGAGGTGCCTAAGGCTGAGTGCCAATGATTCTGCACAGCTTAAAAATGATTCAGGGGTACATTGGGTGGAGTAAGAGGCACAAGAAGTACATTCGGTCCCTTGTCTTGGCCTGTGGTGCGGCTCCAGCAGCAGGAATGAGCATGAAAGACAAAAGAAATCAGCCTGTACTGTTTTCACTTGCCATACAAGAACTTAATGAGAACAATTTATACTGATTAAATGAACCTGAAATTTGGAAGAACATTTCTGTGTTGACTGTATAACCAGCTCCAGCAACTCAAGCTCCAACCAATCTGCAATACATGTATATTAAAGAGGAATAAAGGAAGCTGGTTTAGGAAACAACAACARTATGAAGTTTTATGTAAGTTTACTGCTCAGCTTTGCTTTGTTTGAAATTTGAAAAACCGAAGACATTTTTTTCACTCTTTCAATTTTTCTTAACCTTTAGCTATGGTTTTTTTTTTTAGTTTTACCAGGAAGAATAAAGGGAAATATCAAATTATCCAGTATATATATGATTTTCAAGGTATAAATTATTCCAACAAAACCAGAAACCAAAAAATATGGGAAATCCTAACCCATACCATGTGAAATTTCTAGATTCATTTATAGATGATAAAGCTTGAGSAAAGCATCCAAATTAAATCACAACATTTTAAAGAAGAGCAAAATGAAAATTAGACTATAGTAATAACTGTAAAATAAAACTCAAAAATGTTACTAGTTTTTGGGAACTTAGCATAAGACAGAAGAACTGGTGGAAGATGGGAAGAGTAGGTTCAGGGTTCACATGACAAAAAGATACAAGTAACAGAAACATGTTAAAATACAACATTGCTCTTATTTGATTTGAGGTGACAATCTCAGTATCAAWTTTTTTATGGAAATGTCCATGTGAAAGAGTTTTATGACTCCGAAATGGTTTGCTCATGTTACTCTGGGTGTTCTTCTATCTGAAAATAGCTTTTGAATTAGAAAAACACCATCATTTTTTTTGAAATTTTCTCCAATTCCGCTATGCACCATAGGTTTCACACTGTGCCTRAGTTTACACTAGTCCCTGGCACAGGGCACAATTTCATCACATGAGGTGCAGCTAGACATTTTTAAAGTGGCTGCTTATATAATGCTACTATAGGTCAGTGCCGGTCTCAGACTGTTGGTGAGCTGTTTGTGCTGTTATCTGAGCTGGGAAACCAAACATAGGAGTGATCCCTTTTGAGTCCTAAGGGCATGGAACATGGTGGCACATGCTGGAAATTCCTACGACAGTGGCAAAATGCTGACAGATTAATCTACACCTGGCCCCCAAACATGCCTACGTACATCTCACTGAACCATAAATCAAATATGTTTTTACAAGTTTTCTTCTTTTAGAAATCACTCAGCAGATATTTTGAGCTCAAATCAGGATCYCTTTTCTCATGGATGTGCCAAGCCCTTTTCAAACCATGTTAAGAGAGGAGCAGATTAAAATATCAGTTGCCTAAGCACCTTGAGAAGCAACCCACAAAGGAGTACCRCTAATGCTGCCTTGCAGAAGGTAAGTCAAAGAACCATCACCCATTATCACTGCAGAAAGCCTGTAAACCTCTCCCAAACAGCTGCTATTACATTTGACAGCAGCTGATTTGAATGGTGGGGCTCTCTGTGCTCACTCAGCTGCACTGTGCAAATCCTACCACAGCTTATCCTAAACTGTTTTCAGATAAGGCTATCAAAAAAAATACACAATTTAAAAAAAAAAAGAAAAAGAAAAAAAAAAGTAGGACATTCCTATCCAGAAAAGGGATAGCCAAGTAGTGAGATTTACAGGAGTAGAAAGAAGTGATGATGACCTGGGATTGAGTAGTCACTATCTCTTCAAATAAAAAACAAAAAAAAGGAAAGAAAAAACTTACTAGTAAGTAGCAGATTCAAAGGAACAAAAGGGCACATTTCTCCACTGAACTTGTAGCTAGACTGTGAAGCTCCTCAATACACAGCATTTGGGATCCTAAAATTCTCTACATCTGCATGTTCAAGAGAACAATCATCAGCTTCACAAGAAAAAGTATTCAAATATAAAGGTACCACCTCTAGCTCTAAACTCCACGARGCACACACCAGAAGAAGGCACATTATTCAGTGATTGCTTCACTGTTCTGCTCTTCACCGTGCATTTGGCAAGGAACCATTGGAGATACAGGAGATAGGATATAAAGCTAAAGGAATTTTAAGTTTTCATTGGCACAGCTGTTACTGTTTCACAATGCTTTTGGAAAGACAGGCCTGCAAGGAAGACAGACATGAGTAGCAACCTGAGGTTGTTCAAAATATTTTTTCTACTACAAAGTAAATAATTTATTTAATTAGTCAACCTCGTTTTGTCATCCCTTGTCAGTATGTCACAAACTTAATAATACTTACTATGTAATATAAACTTGATATGAGCTTTCTCTTCTCCTTTTAGTAAAGAAACACTGGGCAATCTCATGTCAGTTCACAGCTCTGTGGCAACAATTCCTATTTTACTGCCAGATGAAAACCCAAGTCATGTACAGGGTATATACAGAGAGCTCAGAAGGAGGTGTATGGCARAGGTAGCATGAAATTCAGTTTTGAAAGGTCTAAAGGCCTCTACTCTTCTCTTGCACTCTGCCCTGTCTTCTTTTCTGTAAATGGCACCTCTCAGTCTCACTTACAAGTTACTTACTATATAAGCTGTGTGGTAATGCAGCCAGACCCAGAGAAGTCTAAGCTGCATTCCCCGTTTAGTCCACAGGTAAAATAGTTTTTTTAGTATCCTTTATAAAAATAGGCAATTTTTTGTAAGGAAGGACATACTCCACTGTAAGGAAAGGCAGCTTAATAAAGTCCCTTAGCATCAAGAAGATGGGCCACCCCCTGTGAAAAAAACCCCTCCTGCTAAATTCTCCATTACCAGTACAAATACAAGATTCGTGGTGGTTTCCAGACTGCTCCAAACCCACCACCTCCAACAGCCAGCAGAAATTGGAAGTTCCACAGCCAACCTTTCCAAATTCAGACCAAACTGCGAAAAGCTCTGTAACTTCTGAACTACACATGAAGAGAACATGAAGGATGCATAGGTTTGGGATCCAGTCACTGATTACACAGCATGATCAGTTTGAGAGATTAATAGAAGGGCTGAAGAAAAGGGAAGGGGCTATCATGGCTTGTAAGCCTGTAAACTGTCAGAAGAGCCAAAAATACCACCCATTTTCAATCCCTCAAGAATCAAGTGTGTGGCACCATTTCTGAACACTGTGTTGTGGTGTGGTAGGGCCCAGGACACCATAGGAAGAAAATGTCTTTAGTGGAATAATCTAATCCAAGCATACAATTAACTTTCGTATGTATCAGTGAAAACTTGAGCACATTTGGTGCCAGGCACTTAGGAAGGTGAGAATCAAAAGAAAGACAATGCTAGGATTTTTTTAAGTCCAGTTTTCAAAAGGAGAATAGCTAACATTCTTCTGATAGAAAGATCAGAGGAAATATTTTCTTTCATGCTGTTTCAGAGCATTCAGTGTCTCAGATTTTGTCACTTTGCACTTCTTATTTTCTCCTTTTCTCATTCCCTTCTTCTCTCCCAAAGTTCTTTGCTTCCACTGA
This sequence comes from Malurus melanocephalus, assembly GCF_030028575.1. Lineage (NCBI taxonomy): Eukaryota > Metazoa > Chordata > Aves > Passeriformes > Maluridae > Malurus > Malurus melanocephalus. The sequence goes on along the minus strand of NW_026623273.1, from coordinate 3,186,741 downwards.
TGTATTCCTTGCATTTTTCCTTGAGGTGCTTTCACAGGATCACAGAATGGGTCAGGCTGGAAGGGACCACAGTGGTCATCTGACCCAATCTCCCTGCTCAAGCAGGGCCATCCCAGAGCACACAGCACAGGATTGTGTCCAGACAGCTCTTCAATATCTCCATTATGGGAGACTCCACAGCCTCTCTGGACAATCTGTTCCAGAGCATGGTCACCTATACAGTAAAGAAGTTCTTCCCTACGTTCAGGTGGAATTTCCTGTGCATCATTTGCTCCCATTGTCTCTTGTCCTATTGCTCACCACCACTGAGCAGAGCCTGGTTCATCCTCTTGACATCTTCTCTCATCTTTATTTTCTCTTTGATATTCCACACTGCTTGACTTCAAGACAACATTCCCTCTGATGGTGAATGAGGGAATGTATTATACATCATTTCTGAATGGCAGCAGGCTGCTTGCTGAGGGGCAGACCCTGGTGTGGTCCCAGGACACAGTCTGGTTTTCTCTTCAGGGTCAAGAGCTCCCAGAAAACTTCCTCAAGTAGGATGATGGAAATTAGCTAATTTATCTCAGTCCAGGGAGAGGGGAAAAAAAGTCAACCCAAAAGATTTATGAAGAGATCTGTCTTGGTACCTTTAATTAGGGTGTACCCAACAGTTGTGCTGCCTGCTCCATAGGAAACTCTGAGGTTTGCTATAGAAACACCATAACTCACTATTAAAATTTAGAAAACACATTTGGGCAAGCATTGAAGAACAACATATGAACAACTAGGAATAATTAACATTAGGAATAACATATTTGAATTAAATTCTTTACCATGAGGGTAGTGAAGCATCAGAACAGGCTGGCCAGAGACGTTGTGGATGCCCCATTCATGGACGTGGTCAAGGCCAGGTTGGATGGAACTCTGAGCAACTCAATTTACTGAAAGATGTCCCATCCTATGGCAGGGGGGTTGTCCATTCCAGCCTAAGGCATTCTATGATTAGTGTGAATTCTGTTTTGCCATTTGAAGTCCAGGAGAGTCCATAAGAAATACAGCTCTGCTATGTGAATGTGAAAACTTACATAAGAATGTTTAAATATTGCAACAATAAACGCATGAAACAAAACTCATAAGTACTAAAAATGAAAAGGTATCAAGTCCTTAAAATACCTCAAAGCTTTCTCCAAACTGCTGTCATAGAATCCTTGTCATCCTTTCTAAGATCCTTGCATAATGTGGGTGTTGCAGCATTTAGCCATTTGTTACAGAATTTATAAATGGATTTACTTTTTATCACAGGCACTCAGGTGAGAAACCTCTAGCTGACACAATGGCAATTTCTTCTATGAAAGCTGTCTTTTAAGTTCACATCAAAGATACAATGAATAGCCGTTAACATTTCAACAGCTTTTTAGAAAGCTGGCTTGTAAATCAAGAATGTCAAGATCATAGTGACTCCTAAGCAGTTTAAGTCCTATCACTAAAAAGGACACAAATTAATTATGAAATGAACACAGGGTGGGGCTGGCTCTGCCAAGCTTACTCATGCAGAACAGGGTGTACCTAGACAACTCTCCATGGGACCCTTCTGTACTACAGGCCTGTTCAGATTAAATTGAGAAATGAAAAAAAAATGTTCCCTCTTTAACGACTTTAAAAGCTAGTATGTTGCTTCTAAGGAGACCAAACTGGTGCAGTTCTGCTGCAGTGCCTAGGTCAATCTCAGTCACCAGTAGATTTATATCTTTTTTATGCAGCTCCAGTGCACAGTGGAAAAAAAATACTTATGTACATAGGAAGAATATATGTAATAAATATGAGCCAACCTTGCTGAATTCCAACTGCAACAACACTGCCAGGATGGGAAATGCCTAATTGCTGGCACTCCATATGTCCTGTGCTTAGACATGTACTTTGCCAGTGAGATTTACATCCCTTTGGCATGAAACAACAGACTGATGAGACAGAAATATAGTTCTAATTTAGGCTCTGGAAGAAAATAGGCTGTAGGGATTATGCAGAGTTTCTGTGCGTTTCTTTGCCAGTGTGATTTCCTGAGCCTCAGTATCACAAACCTGTCATTTTCTTCTCGCCCTTATCACAGCATCCACTCCTCAGGCTGCTGTGCTCAGCCCTGCTTTTCCTTTCTGATCACCTTTATAACTTCCTTGCGTGTCCTTCAACACATATCAAGCTGTTGTGCAAGTGCCTTCTCTAACCCTGAAGCAGTCASCYTCGCTCCCTGGCTGTGCACCCAGCACTGCCTGTCTCAGACAACACAGACCCTCATCTGCCCTGAACTTACGCAATGCAGGATCAGCTTCAGGGAATATCCACATGATGTTAACAGCCAGCAGTACGTAACAGGTACAGGCTGTACAGAGAACTGGCTCCAACTATGCTTCAGGTAAGCTTATTCTAAAGGACTATCCAAAGAAAATTTCAGTATTTCAATAATAATCTCTTGGAATATGGAGACAACACTATAGGAAGGACCCCCAAACACACRGAAGTGCTGAAGTAAAGCAAACAGGCATCTACAGGGCCAYCGCGACTCCTTCAGCTCACATCCACACAGCTGCATAAATACACCCCTTGCCTGTATCCCTTTCTCCCAGTTTAGGTTTTGTCCCCACTAAATTTGAACCTATTCCCTCCTCCACATTGCCTTGGCACCAACAAAGGGGTCACTGAACGCACACAGGAGACAGGCTTCCTGCTCTGGCTTCCCAGGCTTGGCCACATCCCAGCCCACAGCAGCTGGCTCTGGCTGCTGAAGAAACTGCTTCATCCCTCAGCCCTGGGACACAGCGTGCTCTGACACCSTCCGTCGGGAGCACACACAGGCTCGTCAGTGCTAATTGCTGGGAGAGCCTCAGCAAACTGTGATGTCAGGCTCTTTGGAGACTTTAGTTTTTAAGTGCAGGCAAGTTTCTACTGAGCACAGCACACGAATTTGAGAGTTCTTGCAGGGGCACCACAGTCTGAGCACATTTTCACAYACACAGTAAAAGATAATCCCATGGTAAACTACAGGCAACTGTGAATATTTCAGTAGGAAGACTGAGGCAAATTGTAACCACATAACATGTTAGCACCACTGCCTACACTCGTTCTGCCATCCAGAGGAGTGCATAAAGTTGTGCTTATTTACGATGCATTTCTTTATGAGAATGACAGAATAATTTAGGTTCAGAGGGACTTCCTGGGGGTCATCTAGTCCAACCTCATAGACAAACATCTTTGAAGTTAGAGCAGGATGCTGAGGGCCTTGCCCTGTTCTGCTTCAAATATTTCAAAGATGGAAACCCTACATCTTCTCTGGAAAAACCTGCTCTGCCTGCAGAAGAATGTATTTTTTATGCTCAAATGGGTCATCTTCTGCTGCAGGTCGTGACCACTGCTCCTTCCTATTTTTTGTGTATACCTCTCAGAAGAAACTAGCTTGTCCATGAAAGCTCCTGTAGATTACAGCAAACAAAGCCAGTTTCTTCTGCTTCCCTTCATTTATTGTGGTCCCACTCTCTATCTCTCCTACCGTCCCTCAGCTGGACTGCCTCCAGCTTGTCAGCAATATTTGCAAGTATTTATAAAGCTCTCCAGATTGCTCAATCCCACAATAACACACTGGCTTAACAACAGTAATATAAATATTATGAATACATTTTACAGATCCTTCATGATTCATTAAAGAAAATGATTGCTGGTGAAGTAGTAGATCTGGCCAGTAATTACAGCACAGTACAGGGCAGTTTCTGCAGCTGTAAGTAAGGTTAAAAAATAAAGTACAATAAGGTTAAAAAATAAAGCTTATGCAAGAATATAAATATTAGGTTGAAAATATCCTGAGGTGTTTGCTAACTCTAAAAAGAAATACTTGAAACCAGGCTGGGTGTAAGCACAGGTTACAAATTTTGAGTCACCATTGCTTTCTGCTAGAATATTCCATGTATAGCAAAACCACCTATTTCTGTGAACTGAGATGATTTTGATGTGATTCTTAAAAATAATTCTGCAAAGAAAGCCTCATTAATCACTTTCTACACTTCAGAGTTGGAAACACTTCTTGTGACTGAACTAGTTAGCTTGTTTGAAGTGGTCCACAGAGCAGCTCTCCAAATGATCTCTCGAGAAACAAAAACTGATGAAAACCCCTCCACCACAGCAAGGGCAGTTACCTTATCCTATGACAGTGTTCTGTAGCCCTCACGCAGGATTTTATGGATTTGTCAGGTGACAGTGAGTTCTTTTTTGTCATAAAGCCTGACTCTTCCTTGTAMAGAGAAACAATGAGGAAAGCAGTAATCATGGGGCACCAGTTCTGAAGGACAACAAAAAATTAGGTATTTTTGACAATGCTTGCCACTGCAAGCAGCAGGTCTGGCAGCCTCAATCCCATATTCCTAACACCAAATCCGTTATCAATGGCTTTGGGGAAATTCAAGTCCAGGTTTCCTGGAAGTACCCTTCCTCCACAGAGCACTTCAGAAGGGGAAATGGACAAAAGAGCTGCATCAATACTGCCCGACACTCCTTATCCATGGGACACCAGAGGGGCCAMTTTACTCCTTTGGGCATGCAGTTACGGGTCAATGCCTTCAGTGCTCATTCATGACCCATAAGATTGATCCTACTTCTCCAACTATATTTAAAAACTCATTTAAATCTCTTTTAAAGATAATAAAATTAAATACTTWGGATTAGTACACGAAGTATGGTATAAAAATGCACTGAAAACACCAGTATTTAYAAATTACAGCCTATCTGGTATATCAAGGACTGTAGTTATGGTTTTGAGTGAGACTTGCAGCAATGTAACTCCAAATATTTATCTGCGGATTATTCTAAAATAATAATAATACCACCACCACCAAAAAACCCCAAACCAAATGAAACCATAACAACAACACCAAACTCCCCCCCCCCCAAAAAAAAAAAAAAACCCAAAACCCCTGAAAATAAACATAAAAGAAGAAGAAGAACAACAAAAGACCACCAAACAAAACTCCAGAAGTTTTCAGAATTAGTATTTGGAGTTGAGGGGCTAAGTATGTGGAGACTGGGGCAAGGATATTTACAGGCTCAATTACAATTTCAATTAAATAAATACTGACAATTAAGGTATTCTCAACATCATTAGAACTAATAAAGATACTAACAGCATAGTGACAGCATTGTTAAAAGAAAGGATAGAAAAATATTTTTTGCTTAATTTTATCTGCTTCTATGCTCTTTGTTTTTTCTATGTGCCTCAGTGCAGTCATTAGTATCTTTGCACCTGGTCTGCCTCCCATAGACAACAATATGAAAAACAGGGGAAAAGAATGTGTGGACATTAAACTGCTATAAAGTTTCTCCATTTGGGGGCAGGAGAAAAATGCTTAAATGTTTAAAGCATAATTTTGAAGATTGATTATGGAGGGCTCTCRTCTAACTTCTATGTATCTTTGACAAATCTAAATAACAAACACTGCCACTGAAGAGAAGCAGGGGCCATGTGCTTGATCGCAATGTTACCCAAAAACCCGTAACAGCTGCCCCATTTCCCTCCCTATCTGTACAAAACAACTGCTGAACTCCCCTAACAACTCCCTGCTTCAGCTTCACATACTCCTTTCCTATCTGGCACTGCACCTTCTGCTATGATTTCCAAATGTCCTCTTGACACAACATTTGTGCACGTACTGCTGCATCTGTTACTAATTAGGGAGGGATATTTAGCCCCGTTGGAGAATGACGCTCTTTGGCAGGGAAAGGAAGCCGGCAAGTTAGAAACACCTTTTCACTCTATTCCTATTAATTTTTATACACAGCAGAACAGAAAGAAAAGAGCCTGTGAAGCCTCTACAGAAGGCCAGTGTATCTGTGCAGATTCAGGTTTCTTCCCAAGATGCCGGAATATTTATTTTTTGCCTTCTTTTGAACTCCCAGTCAGATTGGCATTTTTCCACATACCTGTCCATGACAGACCTTTTCTATCAACAGTTGTAAAACTCTGCCTTGGYTTTCACAGACTGAATAAAGAGTGAAACTGCCTAATTCAGCCAAAAACTATAGTATGACACTGTGGAGCAGAAACAGCAGACACAATTTTCAACTTGTCAGGAAACGTGCAGAGCAGACAAGAAAGCCTTTATAGCCTACATTAGTGTAATTTGCAAACATTTTGGAGCAAAGGAACAGGATATTTAGTACTAATAAAAGTGTTATAGTAAATCCAAGTACATTCTTGTCAATGTTAAATGGTAAATATGGTGCTGCTAATGCCACAACATCCCCATATAGGACATGCTCCCCAGAATACTGCAACTACCATATTCAGTAAGTCTGTCCACTGTCTTGCAGGATTTCAATATCCACAAGTAACATAAAGATGTGGTCATCTATTTCAGCAGAGGTGAGACTAATTTAATTAAATTTTAGATACTCAAAATGTACATAGCATAGTCAGGAACCTTCACAACCAGTGGAGAGAAACAGGTTTCATGTAAAATTAGATRGACATCTGCTCTATGATGAGCTGGATTATGGTTGAAGCATGCCTGTCATTCTTGTGTCACAGTCAATCTATCCCATCAGTATCTCTAGGTACAGTTGTCAAACATTTCCCTATTTACTTTTGAAATCCAGGTGAGCGGAGTCTACCATGACATTTTTTTTACTGCAGACACTGCACAGGACAACTGAAGGAAATCTTTTGCAGGACCTACAGTTAAGCAAGAGCTGATATGGAATGTGAAGGTCTGCAGCAGCCTCAGCTGTGGAGACCATGGGAGTTTTGGAACTGGTGAAGGCAGTGAAGAACCAGCTGTGCTGAAGTTCTGGTTAGACACAAAAATGGKTTTTTTTTCCCCACAGTGAGGGTGGTCAAGGATGGGAATAGGGTGGCCAGGCTGTATGTGGAACATTCAAAACACGACAAAGCCCTGAGCAGCCTGTTCAAACTCAGCCTTGCATTCAGCAGGTGGGTGGGTTAGAGACCTGAAGAGTTTTCTTCTGATTTAAATTATTCTGTGACTGAATGATTCTATGACTCAGTAGGGGCCATGCAGAACAGATGCTTCACTGATAACTAAGAAGGTGTGGTTCTTTCCCACTTAGTAATATGGGCTTCAGAAGCTCAAATTTGGATGAAAACAGTAATATCTGGAGATGTGGTGAGAACGGCTAGGGCTTTTCCGAATCAAGGCTTCCTTAAACATAATCACTCCAGACACATTTGGAGACCCAAGACCATTTCTTTCCTGCTGCTGCAAAGGAACAAAGAATGAGTCAACTCTGACAAAAAGAAAATCAGAACAATCTTACAGATTGAGCAGACTCTGTTCCTCTTTATAAAGCCAGCATTTTTCATCTTTCATGTTATACACTTCCACAGTGTCCCTGATCTTAATTTTCCTCATATTGTTACTCTTTCCTTTCCCCTTCTTACTTCAGCTCTTTTAYGCATTTTTAGTCGTCATCAGCCATACTCTGCTCTCCAGTTCAGTACTGACTGGAATTGCAATCCTAAGAATTATTTCATTTACTCTCTCTCATTTGAAGACAAGAGATAAAACATTCAGTTGAGTACAGAAAAAAAAATGCATATACACACTTGCTGATTCTGTTTCCATCTAGTGGACAAATGATGTTTAATTTTTCCTAACTTTCCATTTACTGGTCTGTTTGTTTTATTCCAAAGAGCTTTATACAATTCACAACCAAGCTAGAAAATGGGTAGAGAACAAGGTATGAAATTCTACTGACTCACTGCAGGCTTTTCATCATAATAAAATTTAGAAATAGGCTTCTCAAACATCTGGCAGCACGACTAGGAAAATGATAGTTACACATCCCTAAATGCACCATGAGCATTTCCAACAGTAAATCTTACTGTTTCCCTGGAATCTCTTATTCCTCATAAATGAAAACAAATCTGAAAAACGTGGCTTTAAATGCTTGTGCCTCTGTCAGTAAAAAAATGGTGTCACTCCTTAAGAAGGAAAAACCCTAATTATGAGAACTGTAAGTCCTATTGACAAATGAAGCAACTCATCACGTCCAGGACAAATGGTATACATCAACATTTGTGATAACAGGCAGAGATTTAGGGCTTACTATCCCGACAGAGAAAAAAAGTATCTCCAACTTCCATGACAATATCACATGTAGATTCCAGCTGYATTTGCTCATAAGATCAGGCCAAGTCATGATTTGTTTTTAGAGTGGACTATGTCTACTACTTAGAGAATCATCTTAAAAAGGATCCTTAATTCTTCCTAAAGCACAAACAAGACTGTRCAGCTTGTGACAACAGACAGAAAGGTCAAATCACACAATTTGAGAAACTTACTATTTCCTAACCCTGAATAGAAATTATTTGCTTATTTCTGGAGGCAACCTAGCTCAAAGCATTGATACATTTATGTTTTGCATGCCAAATTTCCAAAACATAGGAATGGGGTTTTATGCTGATTGTGGTGTGTATGGAACTCATGGATAAAGCTCCAGATACTCACCAATAAAAATATTGCCTGCAATTTTGCTTTATGTTAAAAATATGTAGTGGCTACAAATTCCTTTATTCTGCTAGAAAAGAAAAGACCTAAAATACTTTTTGCTCAAACACATTCTGAATTCAAATGCAGAAATAGCATTTGAATAGCAGTATCAGCCTTCTTCATTTATCCCTCCTTTTTTCCATCAAGTTTCATACTCAGTTCAGTTTTTAACTGCTCTGGTCTTCCAGTATTTTCTTTGGGTGCAGTTCCATGTTTTACTCAATGAGTACTCAGTTCCATGGATCTGGCAGAACTGGTATCCTTCAGCACAGTTCACCATTTTCTGTGTTTCCTTCCCTGAGTCACTTAATAATGCTGACAATTTTCTCACTTGAAGTAAAATAAATCCAGGAAGTGTCTTTAATTTTGAGTGTTGTTGGGGGCAAAGAGCTCTCAGCTCCTTCTAGAATGAAATTAGGACCTAACAGCTATACTCAATCATTTGAAATAAAATTGTCTATCAGAAATTAATAAATTACCTGCTTAGGACTATAAACTGCAAAACAGAGCATTAGTGAAAATCTGCTTCTACAAATATTTCAATATAAATGCAACTTAAAATCAGCAAACCCTGGATTTTCTGTTCTTTCAGAACAGACAATATTGCTCCTACCTTTCAACTTTATATATATAAAATTATGTAATTATCATTACAATTACTAAAAGGGTATTTCTCTCGAAAAAAGTAGTCCATCGTGTGGCTAGCTTTTAATCTAACCCATCACCATTCACCTCCTCTCCTTTTCTGTTTTTCTCCTCTCTTAGGCAGCATGGAACAATCTTTTAAGAAGCACCCTGCTGTGGGCATCTGCYGAGAGCACACTCATAAATTCAATATTGCCAAGCAGCATGATCTGTACCGCAACTTTTTTTTTTTTTTTTTAAACACACTTTGCATATATTTTTCAGGTTTCAGGCATCTTTTAAATCATTCTGCAAACACGATTCAGAAAAGTCAAAGTATTCTTATAAATTACATATGGTAAATAAATGAAATTGCCAATACTTGACAGGACTTTTTGATCTGAGCAGTCTAAAAGCTAATAAAATATAAAGAGTGTTACCAGCATTACAACAAAATCTCCCTACTTCATGCTTTCAGTGAGGGGAATAGTATCTGAAGTTAAACACACACAAAATTTGCTTCCACCCCTTCCCAAACCACCAGATTTGACTTGCATACACAAGGATCTACTGATCTTGTTTCCAGTAACTGAAAGTCAAAACCAGATGTTCTCTATATTACTAAATTATAACCTATCAGTATAGCACATACTTAAAAAACATCACCTAATAGAAATATGAAAAAATCAGTAAAACAAGAAACCGGTCTCTCCATTAGGATTTTAGTTCTTTGCCTAAAAAGTCAGCACATTCTCCATCATCACACTTCTGGAAAATCACTATTTCTTTATATTGCTGTTTCCCTCAGCAGTTAAATGAAAATAATACTCATGAAACAGGTTGTCATTCTGTATTAAATCTCAATTAAATATTTTGATATTCTCAGATGTAAGATCCTCTATAAAGAAGCACATACAGTATTAATTTTTATCTCTATATAAGGTTCTGTTACTAAGTCTGCACGGAGTACGAAGACACCAAGAGCTTTCTAAAGATCATTTATCACAACACATGGTACTATTATTAATCAAGTATTTCACTTATTTTAAGTCAAATTGCAATGTTACTATAGGCTAGGGTTTTTTGGTTTTGTTTTTAAATTACATTGTGTCTTGCCTTGAGTGGGTGATCAGGTCATAATCTTCCCACACCAGTGGTGGTGAGATTGCTTTAAATTAACAGGCACTGCTAACAAATACTTGAAAACAGCTCATTTTGTTAGAAAAAAGTGGTGATCTGAATGCCACAATTTCCTATTTTTTTTTTCTTCTGCAATTCTGCTAAGGTTTTATTCATCTTTTTTTCCAATGTTACTGTTAGCTGTATACCTCTTTGCCCTTAACATAAATGAGAAAACTGTACACTTACAAAACAGTACAAAACAAAGACTGAACACTGATTTCAACGACCAATTTTTTTCCACATTATTCAAAAGTACAGAGTGAGAATTTGGATTTCACATGCAGCAGAAGCTTTGATACAATTCACTGTRTTCTGTTTCATCTTTGTGGGCAAACTGTTCAGCTCCTTATTTTTGAGGAGAAAGGAAAAAGAACCAGCACAAACCCCCACCCTTAATCTCTAATTCTCTAATCACACAAAATAAATACTTTAAAACCTAACAGCATTAGATAGCCATGCCTGAAGTTTCTCCCTTAGGAAAGCTATTTTCAGTTCTCTTGCTACATCAGATGGGAGCAGCTCRCTGCCAAGAGCATGTGTTCTTGGATGTGGCTGCAGTTCTTGAKGACGGATAAAGCCTCCTCAGCTGGAAAAACCTGGCTGCAGAAGGAACTACGAGAAGAAACACTGAGTGCTGCCCATCCTCGTTCTGAAATGTTCTGAAATTTTTCTTCCCATGTTTTTTTCCTGTGTTTGTTTTTGTTTTGTTGTTTTTTACTCTAACTGGAATGGTACTTACTTCATACCAAGAGCAGAAAATGAGCCAAGGACTCCCTCAAGCTGACTACAGACTAGACAATTTCCAGTATTTTCTGTGGAAATAGCACAAATACCAGAATGGAGGAGTACATAGCAAAACAGGAGCTGACCTTATTCTCTACAATATTTCTATTACTCCTGCTCAATAACTGAATTTTCATTTGGGGCAATGTTTTTAAACTCTACCTTTAGGCTGGCAGGCAAACAAAATAACCACAGAAAAATAAGACTTTTAAGACTCTTACTGCTTTATTGTTTTCTTTTAAAAAATGTCTGCGTAGTATTTGCCTTAATCAACTATTTTTGACTATGTTTCTCCAGAAAGCTTGTGCCAGATGCAATAATTAGTAAAAGAGGGACTAGACCCAAGCAGAACACTTTCACTATTTTACACACCCTGGGACTGAGTGTAAAATTAGCTATGCCACTGGGTTTCTTCCCTCCGGCAAAGGGTTCATGCATCCTGTGCGCTGCCACCAGGCAGTGTCTGCACACARCAGCCCAGCTGCTCTCCGTGAGCACAACTGAGAGACACCTTTGCTACCAAGGCTCTTGGCTCTTTATTTCAGGACATCAATTATAAGGGCATCTGAGGAGTAATGGCTTGAGAAACATCACTGAAAAAGAAGGAAGACCTCCAAAGAATCTGTTCCAGGGCTTTGCTCACCATTATTGGCCTTCTCTGCACTTCTTTAGCTCTGCAGCATGTCTTTGGTGTGGGAAAGAATGGAGCTGTGACAAGCAGTGAGCTGACATTCTYGGGGACAGCCTGTGAGAACAGCAAAATCCCATCTCTGAGTCATAACATTTGGAGCACGTGAATTTATGTACCACTTTAGGGTTGTATGTTGCCTACAAGCATCATTTGTCATTTACCTACACCGAGTATCATTTGCTGATTTATTACCCAGGCATTTATTTGCCTTGTAAGGACTTTCTGCAGCGCTTCAGCTGGCACTYTGTGCTTTAGTGGGGTATCCACAGATTTCTTGTTTTGCAAACTTTGGCATTTGCCTCCTTTGCTGAGTTGTTTATGAATGCATAGAAAAGAACAGGTCCTGGCACAGATGTCCCGTACCTCTCTGGCTCCTGCTCTCTGTTCCTGAGCCTGACTATCCATGCAAGCATGGATATACTTTATACTTTACACACATGGATATACTTCATACTTTACACAGATGTGAATGGTTTCCCTCCTACTAACGCTCACTTTATGAGTACCTACTGTTTTGTTTCTGTACACCAATGAAAATTCAAGATGAAAAACAAAATTCCAATCAATTGCAATGAGCCTAGATTTCATGTGCTTTCCTGAACTGATGTACTGCCCCACACAGCTTTGCTGGTTTGGACTGTGCCTACTGCTTTTAGGGGAGAGCTGTATTCTCATTTGAGCTGGGATAGAGGTAGCTTTCTTCCTAGCATCTAGTACAGTGCTGTGTTTTGGATTCAGCATGAAATCATACTGCTGACACAGGGATGTTTTGGTTGTTGCTCAGTAGCGTTTACCCTATGTCAAGGACTTTTCAGAGGGCAGGCTCTGTATCTGGCACAAGAAATGTAATTTTTGGGGCTTGGTAACATTTCTGAACATTTTTATTCATGGATTCTGCATGAAATGTTAAATTAAACTAGAGGTCTCAGAAAGTAACAGAAAAAGGAGAGAAATTAATTCAGCAGGAAGACCGAATCCTGACTTGTGAGATGGTTGTGATCCAACTCTGTCCTGGAAACACGTATTTTAAACTTTCCATACTACTTCATCTCTGAAGATGAAAGAAGGGTTTCAATTTCAAGAGCTTTCAACACATACCACTTTGAATGCACAAAAAAAATTAAATAAAAAATGAAAACCTACAAATGGAAAAAAATAGTCTCTTACAGTAAGAAACCTCCCAAAACACTGAACTGAAATGCCCAATATATATTTCTGTCTCCTCTAAAGATATTTCATTTGCTCTATTTTGCTGTGTTTTATGAACAACAAACTATTTTAAGCTTCTAAATTGCTGTATGATTCACACTGATGATAAAAGCCAGCAGAACACATTTGAACTTTGCACACATCCATCTCTCCTTGTTTTTAATGGTTTAGAACAGCCCTAATGTATTTACACAGGTTAGGCAGCTTAAAAGCTGGAACACAGGAAACCTCTGGGCTAAGCTCAATATGATTAAAGTTCACAGTAATGGATGAAAAGAAAAATCAGAACAMACTACAGGAAAAAAAAAGTTCTAAAAACTGTTTTGCACACACTTTAAATCGCAGAATTTTGTTGTCGAAAAAACAACTAAATACAATTTTCTCACATCAAAAATACTTACATTACATTTTCTTCATTTTTCAAAAAACACTTTGGCAAAATGATTAAATATTACATCTGGAATATGTTCTTATGTAGTACATTTCATTCGTTAAAGAAACCTGTACACTTAAGAATCCGTCTTCTCCAATAAGGCACTTTACAAAGTGAAAGAAAAATGAAGTCAATTAGAAATTCTGGTTGTGCTCATGGTTCTACAACTAGAACCATGACAAATATCTGTAATTGTATCTTAATATGACAAATATCTGTAATTGTATTTCAAGAAATTGAAACCAGAGATTTATCCCCTTGGAGATCTATAAAGATATTTTAAGTGGCCCAAGTAACACATACAAAATATTATGGTAACTCATCAAAAATACAGATAGCAGTAAGACAAGTTACCTTGAGGGTGGAAAAACAAAAGCCTTCTTCTTTTACAACTTCAATATTGATACTTCACTAAAAAGCATTCTAAGATCACTAAATCTTTTGTGGCTTGAACAGGTTTCTGCCTTATTTATGCAGTTCTGTTTAACTAATTCTTAAAATTCTTTAAGACCATTTAAAAACAGTGAAACTTTCATAAAGCATGTTTTATATTCACATTCCTTTTGTAATGTGTTTTCTTCATTAGTAAATTACTCAGGACTAGGAAGAGGAGGGAATGGGCATCAAGCAGCCTACATGCAGAGATGTTTAACTTGCTACTCTTTTGTTCAATATTTCAGAATCAATTACGTTAGAAAAGACCTCTGAGATGACCAGATCCAACCTGTGAGTGAACATCACCGTGTCTACCACACCAAGGCACCCAGTKCCACTCCCAGTCTTTCCTCCTGGGATGGTGACTCCACCTCCACGCCAAACAGCCCACTCCAGGGTCTAACCACCCTTTCTGTGAAAAAATTCTTCCCAATGGCTAACATAAACCTACCTTGAGACCATCTCCTCTCTTCCTATCTCTTGTTACTGGGACAGGAGACCAACCCCACCTGGCCACAACATCCTTTGAGGCAGTTGCAGAGAGTGATAAAGTCCCACCTGAGCTTCCTTTTCTCCAGGCAAAACACCCCCAGCTCCCTCAGCTGCTCCTCACAGGACTTGAGCTCCTCAGCTGACCCTTCACCAGCTCTGCTGCCCTTGTCTGGACTCACTCCAGCACCTCAATGTCCTACTGGAAATGTATATTGTTGTTATTTACATTCCTGACAGGTAAAGGATTATAGTTGGTTGTGAGCTCCTCCAATTTAAACCAAATTGTAATTTAAGGAAATACAAGCATACCCACAGTGTGACAATAASGTATAAATCATATCTCAAAATTCCAATAAATATTTCTAGTCACCTGTAATCATCTGTAGTACCATAATAAATCATAATCATAATAAAATTAAATACATCATAATTAAATTAATCATACTTAAATTCATAATACATGTATTCTCTATTTCTTCAGACWTAAAAATCCCTTCAAAACAAAAAAAGGAGGAGAGCAAGGGAACAACCTAAGAAATTACACAAAGTCACACAGTTAGGGGATCATTAAGGCTGTCATGCTGTGACACCTGTGGCTCATCCTTTACTTAGGATCTGCTGGTGGCTAAAGGTGCTCATACACAACACGAAAGTGCTAGACAGGAACAAGTGCTAGCTTGCTGCCTCAAATGATGCTATAATTAACACTGATATTAATCCAGTCAGTATTTGGGTATGCAGAAGAAATTGGCAGGTTAGACTGTTTTGGAGGCGGGGAGGGAGCCAAGCATTGCACTCTACTGCTGGTGTTTCTTTCATCTCGCTGAACTGTGCCAAATTCACAGTCCAAAGCAAATGTGTAGCCCAGCCAGTGACAATGCAGCCTTTTCCACAACATTTCATCAATATGTTCCAATGTACTTCACACAGATCTGCTCTGAAAAGACAATGGTACAGTGAGAGAAGCCCTCGTTTCTTCACCCCAGTGACTGTGTAATGCTGTTTACTAGGAAGTAGCTTGGCTTCTGTAGCRGACCTAAAAGCTTTCAAAAACTAAGCAGCACAAAATAAGTAAAATTTAAYCTATCAAAAATATCTAGAACTGATAAGAGCACCTGCTTGTACAAGGTCCTTCCCCAAACACTTGTTGGTTAGCAGAAATCATGTGCCAGTGACATTGCCTCCTCCTGTCCAACAGACTCCTTGGGTCACTACCTGCCACCAAGTATGGTTAGGTCACTTGCAGCTCCTACAAACTTCAGTCATCTGAGCTCATATTCTCCACATCAAGTGCAAGTATTTTAGAAAAATTTACACAGGAAAATACAGCCTTTCTGAGTACAAAAAAAGGGGAAAATGGGTTTATAATTCAAAATGTAGTACTTTTAAAAGCTCCAGCATTTGCATTTTTATGTTTGCATCATATCTAATTTGGTGGGGAGAAGGGCTGCAGGGCCACACTGGCAACAAAGAAAAAAAAGTAAAAATTTCTTAGGACCGGTTGTGCCTTTCTGTCAGCTCTGAGCACACCAATGAACTGAAGGAACACCAAGGGGTACTCTGGGCATGTCAGTGCTGGAGCAGCCCTGTAGGACACAGTGTTCTAGGTGTGGCTGCTGCTTCCAGAACCTTTAACATGAAAGGCAACCTTTCATAATTCAACTTGACCATGCTACGCCAGGGAAGAAACATACACACGCACTGATGTGCGTACACTGACACACAGATGGAACAGTATGTCTGAACACAAGCTCCATTCAGATGTAAAAGTGTGGGTGGCCAGTTCAGAGTTTCCCATGGCAACAATTAGTTATGGGCCCACATTAGCACAAGTCCTTGCCTGTTGGAAGAAAAAGTTTCTGCAAGTATGCAGATTTATGCAGAAAACAAATATGCACTGGAGGACACTTCAGTGCTTTCTCTGCTTGCGGGTGGTGTCCCTGAGCTCCTGACAAGCACACAGCCACCTTTCCCTGCCCTGGCGGAGGAGGCAGCCTGCCAGCTTCATGAGTGCTGGAAGAGGAGATATAATTTTCTATCATTTTGCTCTGCACAATAAATGCAGCGCTGTTGACAGAGGATATTGCACAACCTCAGCAATTTCATTCACCATAATATCTGATAAACTCAAACCGATTAAGGCGTTTATCCTTAAAGTGCCATCTCACTTTTCAACTAGGGAGCTGGGACACAGGTATTAATCAATTTTCCYAGGACACAGAGGAATTTCTATGGCACAGGCAGATGCTGAAAGCTTGTTTCAGACCAGTGTCGTTATTACAAAACTATTACTCTTCCAGGAGTTGCAGGGATTTTGCCTTTTTTTAGGATGAGTAAATGGCTTTGGAAGCTCACCCATTCCTGCCTAACATGCCTCAGCCTCATTTGAAGAGCTCAGATTATTGCCACCTCTTTGCCTTTCTGCTGAGGCCAATGAGACCAATTGTCTGTCAGTGACGATTCAGGTAATTTCTGAACTCCCTCCAAGAAACAAATAAAAAGAAAATGGTAATTTCACACCAATCACATGGGAACCACCTACGAATAATAAAAAACCCCCAACTAAACCCTCATCTCACTCATGTCATAGCATGAAATAAACAGTCAAGACAGCCTGAAGCTCCTAGAGACATGTCCACCCTGCATCCTTCTTAAATGTGGACAACTTTTATTCCTTACCCATGACCWAAGACTTGCCCAGATTAAAAGAAGTTTCAATTTTTATGCATTTTGTAAAAAATCATATCTTTCTAACCCACTGCATTGAAAAGCTACAGTGCATTAACAACCAGGAAATGCTGTGAGACTTCCCCACATATACAAGTCATGGCACCTTTACCTCTAGTAATGATATGATGGATTCAAGGCTTTTCTAAAAGTAATTTGTTAGAAGACTAAAGCAGCTTTTTATAAACTACAATTGMATGCATGATGGGATTCCCACAGCAATCAGAACAACATACAGAGACCACCTCTCTTTAAAYCCAGGAGTCCTCCCAATATAAGCCAAATATTATTTTTATCAAGTCCCCACTTGTATTCTTAAACAGGCTTAAGAGCCATATACTAAGACTAMTCATCTGTTTATTTTAGGGACAGCTACGACCTTGGGAAAAACAATGCTGTTTCTAGAAAGCCAGTGCTTATATATATAGGCATCTTGGGATTACTTGAACTGTTAATTGTATTTCACACATCTTTGTAAGTTGCTGAGATGGGAAACCYGTGAAGTGAAAAGCACTGACATGGTAATAACTCATGTTTCTTGAGGAATTTCCAGGGGGTATAACGAAACTAAACAGCAAGGCTTTAGCTGTTGACACTTGTCTAAAACAGAAGAAAACAGAGCCTCATTCTCTTAAGAAAAAAACGCCCTTTTGGCTTAACAAATTGGAACAAAAAATACGTTGAATTCCAGTGGTTACAAGCTGTCATAACTGAAAAACAGCATCTAACAATATTCTACAATCAAGTCTTCTGTTGTAACGCTGGACAACACAGAACAAACGCTAGTTCTGATAGATGTAATCCTTTCAGTCCTTCCTTTAACTAAAACTGCTACTTAAGACTATTAGCTAGAAAAACTGGCATAGTAGAGTATCAGCACTGCTGTACTGAGGGGATAAGATAACATGTCAGATTGGGAGCTCTGAAACGAGAATGTAGTTATTTTGAGATGGTCAGGACTTCTGGAAAGAAACCCTCACCTCCTGCAGAACACCAACTGGAAGCTGTCACTCACTTATCTCAGYAAAACATTCACAAGCTTGTACCACATGCAAACGTGCCAGATTCTGTAACGCATGTTCCTTCTGGTAAAAAAAACAAATGTTTCTTGAKTCAGGGAGGAAAGAAAGGACAAACCAGAGAAAAACCTCCTTAAAACAGTGAACAGTGTTCACAGCCTTSGAAAAGAACATAGTATCAGCTGCACGTTTTGGGCCACTACAAAAAATTCTGATGGGTTTGTTCCTTCTCTTAACATGAAGTCTCTGTCAGGAGGTTTCTTGCAATATTATAACAAGTATTTTTGTAGACGAGATTTTAACTCTACTTAACTGACTTGGCCAGGAATAGGAGTCCAAACAGAGTCAGCTGTGACAGCTGGATAGCCTGAAGAGCTCCCAGTCAATCCTTTCAAGAGCAAAGTCTTGCCCTCCACATCTGCAAAGTCTAGCATGATCCAGCCAGGACTTTAAYTGAGTTCTGAAGGTCCCTAAGTGTGTTGAAAGGCATGTGACAAGAGTATGAGGAGATACYGTGGGCTTTTCTGATAAACTTTGACAGCTTCCTATTGTGCAATTGCTATAGAATCAGAAAGGGAAGATAATAAATTATTGATCTCACTTCCATTTCACTACTTGTGGAGCTGCCCTAGATGCTTCTCTTTTTACCRCAAAGTGGCTTGATAGATGTTCACAGCATGAAAATTGTGCTCTGGAGCCAGGTGGAAATATCCTTGGGTAACAGGGATTGTTAAACAAGATGGTTACAATTTAAGCAAACTCAACAAGTTAGTAACACCAAAYATCCTCTACRAGTCCTCTGAAGAATACATTGGAGAATGAAAAAGTTCACAAGAAAATAAATTACATTGTTTATGTACACACGCCAGCATTTCTGACATTTTTCACCAGTGTTTTATACCCCCCTTTTTAATAAACCTCTTGTATTTCCTTTGACCTATGTAATAAATGAGCTTAATTAAGTGGCAGAGAATAATTAGACCAGTGACTTAAGCTTCCAGACACCTCAGTGGGATGAATCCCAAATATCACAAAGACTATGACAGAAAATACGTCTGTGTTATACTCCACCCTCAACCGTTTCTGGTGTAAGAGCCCTCTAAAAGAGACACCAAGAACTTGAAAAGGCATTTCTTTTCCTTGCCAAACCATGAACCACTAATAATTTCCATTCCTTTAATAATTACTTTTAACTTCCAGAAAAACACTTCACTGCAAGCAAAATCAACCCAGGATATATACAAGGAATAAAACAGATGGTTTGAATTAAAAGCTATATAACAGTAACTATAGTTGACATCAGCATTTTTACTGAAGTAATTACATTGACTATTAACTACTTGATCACTAACAGCATTTATAGTTATTACCTACATTTGCTTCCTTACCACTTGCAGTTTTCCTGTTAAATTATCACATYATTCTTTGTTCAGTGTTTCAGCAATGAGGAGACCAGACACAAATTCAAAGGGCATAATGACATTATTCTACTTGTACATGTTTTTTGTAGAAGATTTAATATTTATTAAATACTATCTGTTTTCCCTGTTATACAGTAGGCATAGGTAGCAAAAACGAAGTGTCTTTCAAAAGCAGCAGGAGGCACATGGTGTTTACCTGCCAGACATGTAATTGTTCTTGTTATTTTATTGTTACAAAGTGAAAAACAAAGGAAAGTTCTAGCCGATATGGATTCAAGAGTAAGTTCTGGATCCAGGCCAGTTTTCAAATTTGCTTCTGAAGTTTCTGTGTCAGCCCCATAGCCAAGACTACACATTTCTTGTGGAGTAATAAATAAAATCCCAGACCAAATACAAAATAAACATATTTCCTTTCAGCATGTTTCTCTGAATATGCTCAGGGTACAGTTTGGGATAGCCCACAGAAGACAGACTTCTTGGTCTGGGTGAATCTCTGGCGTTTCCCTGGGCAGTGCCGTGCTGAGTGTTTGCTCACACGGCTGTGGGGCTCCAGCAGCCTCCACTCACATCCTTCCCGGTCATTCCCTTGGCGCCTTGCAGAACTGCCCTGGTTTCCATCCCAGCCCGCCACAGAGCTCTCCCAGCAGAACAGACCTTGATTTAATTTCTCTCTGTACAATCTGCAGACAGGAGATATCCTTGGAGATGGGAGATCATGATTTGTTCCTGTTTTCATACTTTTGACAATTTCTTTTTAATCCATACAAATCCTTCCATTTTATCCCCAGCATTTTTTAAGGCACCTTGGATTACAGTGCTTTATCAAAGACTCTCACAAAATCCACATGGCAGGGAGTGAACAATGTCTCCATGACCAACGTAATGAGAATGAAACACAGGACTGAATCAGCATTACGCATGGCTCTTTAGACAGACCATCAACTTTATCACCCTCCATTATGGCTGTTCTACACCCCTTTGCATGAAATGGCTTAGTAGAAGACATTTAATTATCTGCAAAAAAACCCCCTGAAGTTCTATGGAAAGGAATTCTTCACTGCATTATGCAGGAAGAATTCAAAATACCCAGCAGGGTGACAATCTGTTAGACGTTCTGAAGAAAACTGACCACTGCTGTTACTACTTGGTTTTTGAGCGTGCTCCTACAAATGGCCAGAATAGCAAGCAAAGTAGAGAAACCTCTGTCTGGTTAAGTAGCAGGACTTGTTCCAGGTTTAGAAGCTACAGGCAGTGTGCAGGTCTGCCTCTCATCTACTGCATCATTCTTCCACATCTCATTCTCTCATAGTACAGAAAGCAAACAGAGATTGTGGCACTTTTATTTTCCAAGGGAAACCTTGTCAGAAACTTGTGGTGGAGGGTCACACCATGGCCAAGCTCCCGAACAGTATCTCCTTCCCATTCCCCTTTCCACTCTCAGAAGTAGACAATCACCAGAGTACCAGCAGAGTGCTGGAGTGCAACARGGAAGACTGGGACAGGGCTGGAAATGGGCAGCCAGGGGAGGCTCTAGAGCCCAAATGATCAAGAATTCCTCCAGAACAGAAATAGGCACCCTTCAGATGGTGGCTACAGTTCCAGAACTACCCAGCTGTGCTAGAAGTTCTGCTGCAACTCTGAGAATCATCTGGCTCTGCTGTGGGTGATGGCCACCGCAAAGCTTTCAGAGTCCCTCTGCATGACTCAAGAATGGCATCTTGCGAACTCCTGCTCCAGAATGTTTCTCATTCACTTATGATCCCTTGAAATGGTTGAGGAGTGCCAAAATATTGCTGAGGTGCACACAAAGCTCCCTCATTTACAGAGGGAGAAACCAGGTGTGTTCAATTACAGCTCTCCAAATTCCAGTCACACTTATACTCAGTTTCCAATACAAACCCCACTGTCACTTTTGGAGAGCAGAGCATAGAAAGAAAATGTGCAACATTGCAAACAGTCTCCCGGYTCTAAAAATCTCTTGTGTTTTAAATCAAGCAGTGCAAGTTACTGCACAATTAACTGCATCACCGTTTAATGAAATTAATGAAAAAGTCACCCATTCTCATGAACATTTCATTATATGCTTTGAATATGCAGCAACCAGAGGATATTTTTCCTGTTAGGGATGGATGGTATTGAAAGCAATTCGATCTGTGTGTACTTTATTATATGGGATGATTCATTATAASTCCAGTAATCTGCTTTTATGATATAGGCTAGTGTTTATTTGCTTAAGCTACTCTTTCTTCACCTGGTGCAGGGTTGATTTTATTAACTGCATTGATTTGGTTAGTGCAGTACACTGTTTCACTAATTCACATTAAACACACGATTACATTTAAAATACAAAGTGTGTTAAAACAAAAACTGTAACTTGGAACTTTCTCACTTGTTAGCTTGTTAGACAGGTAGTAACAAATTGCTGTGTAAGGTTTTTCGCAATTTCCATCATCCGATTTTCCTCCATAAGTACACAGGCTTCACCGSATGTGTGGGCAAAAGTTGGTTTTTCAAACTGGCCTCACTCCTCTGAAAGCTAGCCACAAGTGGCCACCATTGCTCAGTGGTTCTGGGTGCAACTCCCAGATCCTGGTAAAGCAGGAGCAGTTCTGGTTCACAGGAGGACCAGTGTGCGTGTTGGTGCCTAGGCTGCAGTCTGTAGGTCTGCTTGGGAGAGCAAAGATGTGTGCTGGGATCACAGGTTTTGCCACTGGGGGAGAAAGAACTGATTTCTCTCGCTGCCTACACCAGGCACTAACCACTGATGGGTTGCTAATTCTTGCAAGTTGCCTCAAAACAGTAGAGGACAGCAAATCAGCAAGTCTGTGTTTAGCAGGGAAAAAAAGGGATGGCAACAAAAGAAAAATGAAGGAAATGCAGACAATAGCAGGAATTTTAAGCATGAGAGAGATAACTGGATAGGGAAACTGTGGCATGTACGTTATTTTACAGGGTGTCTGAMTGAAGCTGATTGTCCATGTAGTGTTTTCGACAGGCTTATAGGTGTAGCTATTGAAAGGCTTGAAAATCTTCAGTAAATGCTGGAGTCACAGATGTAGTTTGGAGCACARGACAAAGGACACAAATCTCTGCACCCCAGGTTAGATTTTAAACCATTGTATCTACTCAGATACAAGCACAATTTCAGGCATGAGATACCATAAAATGTGTTTATTTTCTGAGTTTTCTTACAAAATATAGCCCTGTCTGCAATTAATTTTCATCATGTGTTTTCAACATTTAGAAATCCTAAATAGTTTTCTGTTAAAATACAGACAGGCAAAGTGAAATCTTTTCTTGTCCATGAGATATGGTCACACAGGCCCAGACAAATGGTTTATCTGAAATATATACTACTGGCTAGGTAACAAAAGCAGTAAAAGTAACTCACAAGTGCACTTCTTTGGCCTTCCATTGGATTTTTCTGCTAGTCATCAAAGCCATCCTTAATCCCAATGGAAAGTGATGATGGAAATACTATTTTTCTCTCTGCCAAAATGAATCTTCTCTTCAGCCGAAATGGCTTAGCCAGATCACACTGGTATAACTTACGCTTCCCTGTGCCAAGCTTTCTGAGTCTGGCTCTTGGAATGTCTCTGTAGCAATTTCTTCTACATAATGGAACACATTTCTTGCTCAGAAACACTTAAACTTCAGGAAATAGRGCAGCTATTCTGAAGGCTTTGTTTTCAGGTGAAAGTTTCAAACCTGCCTTCTCAAAAGCTCTGCTCCCATCCACGTACACCAGGATGCACTACACTGATCACGGTTTTAAGCTTCTCAGATTTTACCTCCAGCTCTGCTTGGACTTGTGCTCCATATCTAGCTGTATATAATTGAGAAGACAGGCAAAACAAAGAAAGGCATAGCAAAGATGAAACAACTAAAAGAGTTAAAGAAAGAAAATGACCACCAACTATATTACGACACTACCATTTACCAAGAAAAGGCAAGAGTGTTTGCACTTCTTTAGCACCTGAAGCTAAGGAAGATTCTATGCTTTTGTCCCTTCCTAACAAGATTAGGATTATAATATATGTCAGGTCTTGGTGATTATAAAAAAAATTATTAAAAATAAATAAATACTTGAGAAATGGATTGTCACTGCACTGACAAACTATAAACTTTGTACTGAATTCATCTATAAACCTTGACCTCACCTAAATCACAAAACATGTTTACAGCCAAGGCTATTTTTSTGAATCATTCAGGCAAAGCAAGGTACCTCCTGACTCCATGATAAATGAATATCTCTTTCCTGGAAGAGAAAATGCTGCTATTTAAAGGAGCCTTTTTGCTTATTCTAATAATTCCTTCACATGTCACAGAAGTCTTTTGTATCTTAACATATCTGCCACTAAACTCCACAGAGACAGCAAGAACCCTATTGCTTTCCTGTCAATCCAGCGAGAAGACCCCTCAYGGGGGCAGCAGCAGCTGGAGCACTCACATCCAGTGCACACATATAGTTAGATGGTTTAACATGAATATGTAAAGCACACAAAGCATCAAGGTACAACAACAGATGCCAGTAAAAGAAAGGGACATCTTGGTGGAAATAAAAAATGGATTAGGTATGTTTCAGAAAGGAAGTAACTAGTTATATTTCTTACATAACATTTTTTGCAAGCAGAATATTTGAGCATAGCAGATAGATAAAATAATTTAAAAAGCTGTGATGGAACATGAATACATTCTTCAAATCTGATTACATAAAATGAATAATAATTTCAGGTTTGTAACTCTTAAAATTAGGATTATACAAAACCAGTTCACTCAAAACCATTTTTCTTGTGCTATCAATAAATATTAATGGCCCTCTAAACCTTTTTTGGGGATGAATTAACATAGCTGTAATAGTCTTTGAATGAACTTTGATCTAGCATAAAAAAAATGGTAGAAGACATTTCTCACTTTTCTTCTCTGGGAAGAAATTTATTTTGGAACTGCTTGAGCTTATGTATTGTTTTATTAACTGGGACTAATTCCCAGTTTATTCCTCTATGTCCTTATTTGACCTACACTCATCAGTTTTAGAGAAGGAACAAGCAAACAGCATTACAACATTTATTTTGCTTCCTAAGCATATTTCAGTCTGTGTCTGGAGCAATTCCCCTCAACTGCTCTGATGTCATCTTAAACCAAAATACCTTAGTGATTTCTGGATACATATCTGAAACACCACGTTTACATTCATGTAAAATCTTAAACACAAATTGTGCATTTGTACACAAATGTAAGCTTTTCTTTTCCCCTTGAACTACAATTAATATTGCACAGATGTTGGAGACCTGCTTATGAGGCAGTACTCTAGCATACGTACCTAATTAACTAAATTAAACTTAAGTGTCAAAAACACRCAATTCCCCATCTTCAAAGCAACCTAAACTCCCAGAAGCCTAATTCTGCTGAATTAACAAAAATGTCTTCATCGGCTCTGAAAATGAGCCTTGTGCTTTCCAGTGCTGAAGGCACAAAAGCTATTTACCTATGGTAATTGCACACCTTTCTACCCTTGTCATTGTACATCAGGCAGCTCAAAGGCATGGCCAGCACRTGGGTCAACAACCCTGGTACAAGGCTGCATGTCCCAGACCTGCTCAGCCCTGAATTACAGTCGAAGAGCTGCTGCAGCAGACACACCTGTCACATTGAGCATCACCCTCTCGGAGACAGAGGGCACCCCTGTCCCTTCATGCTAGCTGCAGTCTCAGTTTAGGGAGCTGGCAAGCCAGACTCTTTGCAAGAAAAGAGCATGATAAACAAGCTAAATCAATAGAAAGCTTCCATCAGAATTGGATACCAGCCTGGAGACAGCAAATAGGTGACTAAATGTCCAATATCTGGTCTCAAATGGTGTGCAGTTGCCTGGCCAACTGCTGGCYTCACACCCTTGATCCCACCAGAATGAATATGTATGGGATCTCACTCTGTCAAGGGAGATGGCACAAAGTCAGCTCCAAGCACAGGCTCTAGTATGGCTGAACCTAAGCTTTGTTTACTTTCAAGACGCAAAAGCATCCCTTTTACAAGTCTATATTACACTGGTCAGCACAGGGCTCTGGTGCAAGATTAACAAGCACATGCAATTTTTATTTCTTCTGCTGCCAGAAGAAAGAGAACTACTGAAGTGAATTTTTTAGGAAACCATGAAACCATAGATCAAGTCCCCAGACAACATAYGAGATATGGTACAAGTACAGAGAGTATTTAATTAAGTTTATTGGAAGGTCTCAGCATAACTGTGCGGGGCAGAGCATGCTAAGATTGTCAGGATTCACCATCTGAGTGGGGCTGGATGCTCGTGAGAACTTTTGCAGGTATGAGCAATGGGAGAAAAAAAGAACAAAACATGTAATAAACAGATCTTGTCTAATACTCTGTCCTAAATCATAAAAGAACAGCAAGTAGATGTTCTTTCATGCTGTTATCTCAAATACCCCTGTTCAATTTATACTTCCTTCTCTGACATTTCAAGCAGGCATATGCCCAATTCAGAATGAACGTGTTAAATCATTGGAAGCAATTCAGTCACCAACAAAGTGACTCCCTTCACATACAGAATCATTAATAGCACAACAAATCAGGACATAAATATGTAGTACTGTGTCTCATATTTAAGCACAGAAACAAAGTACTTTTAATTTTTAGTTTCTGAAAGTAATCTCGTAGAAGTTACTATTTCATCAGTACAGAAAAAGTCACTCAAAGATGATGCTGTGGTTAAGATTTACTTATAATACAGATTTTTACTGCAGTTAGGACATCTGGACCACAGCTGATCAGCCAAGAATCATATAATCCTCATGTGCTCTTGAAACTCAAGAGAGAAATCAATTGGTCCAGTAGATTGCACTGGGGATTATTTCTGCCTGTTGAATGAGTCTACTGTAAAATGCAGACACAGCAAGGAAAAGGACCAAGTCAGGACACATTAATTTCTGTTCTACTGACCATTCTGTAGTGGCAATGAATAGAAGCTGGTACATTTATATATTCAGTAAACATTAAAGAAAAAGCCTTAAATAGAAGTCTTATTGATTTTCTTCCTGATAGTGCAGAGGACAAGCATTTGAGCCACACATGTAGAAGCAAATAAACAGAAACCTGTATTTTCTCTATCCAAATCTGTTTCTTAATAAACAGAATGAACTTTACACCTGAATTTTAATTGTTTATTTCAGCTTGATGTCTCCACTAACATCAAAGTAACACCCTGTATTGCTGCCCAGTGTTGCTGCAAATACAAGATATCTAGAAATTCAAAGTATGCAACTCCAAGAAAATACAGAACTGTGTTAGTACAAAGAACTACGGTTATTCCTCTAAAATGTAGGATAGTTGTGACTACAGGCAACTATGCCACAGCCTTTTGGCTTAGTACCATATTCTAAAACTAGCATTAGAARAGCTAGTGAAACATGGCTTGTAACTCTGTAGATGTCTAATTTGCTCTCAGTAACAGTAAGGTATGGAGCTAGAACAAAGAGAGGTGTCAGAAATTTTCATTGAAAATTGTATCACTTTATTTAGTTTGCTTTGGAAGCTGTTTTCATCCACTTTTAAAAAAAATTGCTTGTCAAACTTCCCTCTCTGACTTGCTCTGCTAACACAGATTTTCAATAGGAAGTCAGGAAGGCCACCTGTTTACAGAGCCACCCAGCTGCAGCTGCTTTGTAGCTTAGGGACAAGCAGTGACACGTTTGCATTAAATTAATGATTATGGAAAACTGTTACTGCTGTCTTTTCTGAAAACCAGAACAGCACAGAGCCRACCGGGTTGAGCTGCACTTCTTTACATAATTAGATCATAGCAAGCCTAAGCAGATCAATCTGACACAACATGCAAGTCCCACTGGAGTTCATGGGTTTTGTTAACTGAKTTAAAGACCAGTCCCAGAAGGCTGATGAGAGTACACGTCCTTTTGAAATCCCATAATCTCTACTCAAGAATTACTAAGTATATTTCTTATGAGACTTGCTCATATTGGCCTGAGATTCGAAGCATGCAGTCTTTAAATGATTTCTCTGTATGACCAAATAGTCCTATACTTAACATATGAATATACTAAATTACATGTTTAGGAAAAAAACTAGTTCACATTAAAAAAACCAAAAAAACCCATACAATTMTTTCATAACTTCAATGCCCATGCAAAGAAAAGCCAGATATGTAACACCATTGATCCATCTTGCTTACACATCAAAAACTGTCCATGAAATTCACCTTCATTCTTCAACATGTCCCAACCTTGTCCACTATATTTACAAAAAGATTAACTGATGCATTTTTCACATTACGTACCTGGGTTACTGCAATCAAGAAAGTTGCACAGTCATGAAAAATTCAATATAAAAATACTGCTTATATAAAGCTATACATATATTTATCTACACACACAAAGCTGTGGAAAGGTATCATAAAACTTACCATCGMTTGCAGAATGTGAGTCATTTGCACAGATCAGTGCCAAAGTAAACAGCAGATGCCGAAGATCCATACTTCTGACTCTGTAATAACAAAAGACAGTAGAAGAGTTTCTTCATAAGCAAGTATTACTAATACAATACAACATTTAAACTACTATCWAATTTTACTGAATTTCTGATTGGATTTAAACCAGAAGTATATTTAGTTTATTGCCTCATAAAATATTACACGATCTTGMAGTCTAGAACAGAATGTAAATACTTGATCTACAGAAAAACTACCTAATGTATCTCAAGTTCGTTTAATACAAAGGGAGGAAAAATCAAGTACTGTCAGTTGCTAGACTGCATCCACAAATGACTTTACAATCTCCAAGAATGCAAACCCTTGCAATCCTAGCATAAACCAACATGCTTTTACAATTTCTCCCAAAAAAGCACACTCCCCGCTTTTCGTAATTCACTTGTGCCACACACACACACACACACACATCCTACAACCTATCACACAATTATGTTTTGAGGCAGTGCTTTGCTCCTGCCATTTCCACCAGAATCTGGTACCAGCAGTGAAGGCCAGCAGCTGCATTGTGCTGGACTTGCAGACTGTGCAGACTTCTGCACAAAATGGTACCTTGCTCCCAAAACCTCATGAGGTGTCCATAGGAAGGACGGGGAAAGCACACACGCCATGGATTATGTTCTGACCTTTACAGCCATGGAGATTAACAGAAACCTTCAAAACTAAAGCTACAAAAAACATGCTAAAATGAGTACAGATGCTGAAAGTCAGGCAGCAGGTTTTTGTTCTGTGGTACAAAACTACCACGATACAGGGACATTCTGCTCAAAGAAGGCAGTGAGAGAGAGTAATAGATCCACTTTCACATTTGACTGTAAATTGGTATGACAGACCTTGATTATACACTGGAGATTTTCTTTCTTTATCTGAAGATTAAATCACAAGTGTCCAAACAACCAAGCCCTCTAATGAGTGACAATCTCTAAGTGGGTGTTATCAAGTAACAAGTCATGCTATCAAATCTGGGTGCCAAAAACGAGTCAATTTCCTCTTGCAGTTATCAAAGTCTGAATTAGGTTAAAAACTKTAACTTACAATGATGCACAGTATGTAAAGCAATAGTAATGACAAATTTTTAAAGGTAATTCTCTCAATTTTTTTACACTAAGATAACAGAATGAATCCATGCTGYTCAGTACAAAACCTAAAAATCAGAAGGTATTTTCTCACATCTTAATTAATGCAACTGTTTCAGGCTCAGTATAGGAGGCATTTACTCAAACTGCTTCAGACTAGCAGAATCAAAGCTAGACCTGCAAAGGCAAGCCAGGAAATGCTCCCCACCACACACACATCAGGACAAGGACACCCAGCAGCATCATCCAGAGGAGCTTGGACCAGCGAGAGTGGGCATGGGGCTGCTACACAAAGAGAAGAGCTGCGGGAGCTCTGCGGACTGGCCAGGCACCAGCAGGGGTTTTCTCAGGCTAAGCAGACATAGGTCACTGCAAAGGTGACTCCTCTGTTCTCAGTGGACTGGAAGGAAGGAATRGGTACATAATTGCATTAGGGAGGATTTGGGGCAGTGTGGGAGTGAGACAGCTTGGGGACCAGGAACAGGAGAAGCGACAGCTGCAACTGCTGGAATGCACAGACCTGGGACAAAACTAATAAAGCAACTCACAGGCCAGCAGTCCTCCCAACTCTCAGAAGAGGAGCTACACTGCCACAGCATCAGGCTCATCCAAGATCAGCTACATTTTCAGATAGCCAAACTGGTCTCTCTCCTTCATCTGTGCTCTTGTTTAAAGGACTCTTATCTTCCATAAAAATGTGCCTGTTTTTGTAAATTCCTCTCCTCTTACACAGTTTCTACCCCATCAGTCTCCTCTCCTCCTTAGCTCTTCCACTTTTTTCCCTGAAGTTTTATTTTCTCTTTCACAAGCCTAAGCACAATGGCACTTTATTTACAAGTCTCATGCTCTCTCCCTGTCACAATACCCAGGCATCCCATGCTGCCTTCCTATTCACATTGTCCTGCTCTCCCACGTCCACCATCTCTGGTCTTCTTCTCACACTTCTTTTCCAAGCCTTTCTACTTCTTTCTGCCTAGTAACAGCCACAAGTGAGGACCTGACCCTCAACAGGAGTTCTCCCATGAGAACAAATGTCATCAGAATCCATCATCCAGAGCACACTGTTTCATTTTTCATAACTGCACCAAACAACTCTGGTGGGACCAGTCTTGGTGCCCATGAGCAGATGCCACAGAACGGCTACCCCTTCCATCCCTGCATTCCTGACTGGGGGCAACCTMAGCTTCCTTCCAGGAGGAGTGGTTTGACAGCTGAAGCACCAACCCAGGAGCCTGGAAACACATCACAGAGGTCAACAAACACACTGCACTTCAGTAAGGTCTTGTTACAGCAGATGAAAACAATCCCTTTCCAGTACTGCTGTTCCTCGTGCACTGGCAGACTTGTTTACATGCCTGCATCCCAGTGAACTCCATCAGGAAATTGCTCCAGTTAAAATGAATCCATAAACATTTATTGTAACGAACCTGTTTGAGGACCGGTTTTATCAGGACTCTACAAAGACAAAGCTCAGGAGCAGAGCCGGGAAGCACAGGACAGAACGGAGGGGAGTACACAACCACCCTCCAGCAGCAGCTATTACTTGTTTAAAAGCAATTCTGCAATTACTGGGAAGTTTCCTGCTCAGCTACAAACCTTGACTAAAACAACTACCTCTCTGAAACCGAGCACAGGATTAGCTTGCGTTCCTAAACCTCAAAGACGATCAAAACTTCTGCTTTATGCCTTGTCCTTTTGCTAGTAAAACACAGTATAGAAACAAATGCTGCTTCTTCAGTGGACTCTCACAAATGCCAGAATCTCAGCAAGACAAAACAGCACTGTCTCTGCTCTGCCTAAAACCACATGGGACATCCCGCTGAGTTATCCGTCCAGACAAGTTGTGTCTGTGAAAAATATCCAAGTGGTATAATCTGAGCATACCCAATATGGACAGGGCTGAGCTCAAAAACAGTAACTGCTCTCATCTAAAAACAAGGATGCATCATRCTCCGCCCTTTGTGCAACAGCCTCTGTAAAGGACAAGTTGTGCTATCGCTTTGGAGCTCCAACCCAGAGCCCTTGGGATAGGGCTTGTATTCAAGGCTTCAAAYAGGCAAATGGAGCTCTGCATGGAGTGTGAAGCACCGGGGACCACACGACTTCTACGTCCAGCACAAACACCCAAACCTCTGCTCGGCTGCAGTTACGACAACTTCTAGTAGTACTTGAGAGGAAGCGAGAGCTACACTGCCACAGCTCCAGTCTCATGGGAGAAAACCTGCTGGAGCTGCCCCATCATGATACCACTGTTGGTGGTACAGAAAAGAAATTCTGAGAGAAGGGTCCTCCAAAGTGCCACCTGCATCACCATGAGACAGCTACTGCCTTGCAGGAAGCTCTCAAAAATCTATTCCGTAATGACCTGCTGCCCTTTCTCTAAAACACTCTTGCAAGCTTGCTGTGAGCAAGAACAGTACTGTCCAGAGGCTTCAGAGTTAAACAAGAGACAGCTCCTCTGTAGGCATTAGGACAAAATTCACCTTTTACAATCCAGTAGTATCTACCTCCCAAMACCTACCCTATGTGCCTAGGCAAGACAAATGGCACTAATAAAGTCCCTCTTATTCAACAGGAAAAAAAAAATCAAGTTTCTGTAACACAGAATATTATTCTTCAGAATAGTCTGTGTCTTACCCAACTCCAGTAGCTTGTAAGAATGAACAGAGTTAAAATCAGGAAAAAAAAAATATTACAGCAGCTGACTGTCCTCAAGCCAACTGAAACTTGACCACAGAAACATTTGGCTAGAGGTCAGCTCAGGCTAATTACTTCAGTACAGAAAGAGAGCCAGGAGTTATAAAAAGGATAAAAAAAAATATCTTGGCCCTTTTCTATAGCAATGTTGGAGTAAGGTCAATCACAAGTGAATTTAAACACGACATTTCTCCAGTGGGACATGAACAGAGTCAGCATAAACAAGCGAAACTGGGCTTCTCTCACTGAGAAAAGTTTAGTCACAACACACCGAGTGGTTTGCATCTCCTCTTGTCAGGTAAAAATGTTAACACTCAAAGTAAACCAGGAGTCTTGCTTATAAGCAAAACTTGTTTGAAGTGAGATCGTGACCTTCAGATAGCTTCTGAACCTGAAAGGATCAGAAGGAAGGAGAAAGACAAGGACATTRAACTGCATCTATGCTTTTCTATGCACCCATGCACTTCTGCTTTTGCCATTACCATAAACTCAGTGTACTGCAAATGTAAGAGTTTTTCCCCAGTAACCTCCTCCAGGTTAGCACTGATTGCCACAGAAGCATCCTTGCAGCTGGTACAGAACCAAAGGTAGCCTCTCTGCTGCAAATCAAACCACCAAATTACTAAGTGAAAGATTACTCTGAAGMTATTTTCCATACACTGCTGTTTCATCATTCCACCAGATCACAAAGAGGAAAGAGCAAAAGAGTATGCCATGCAGGTGAGCATGCACCAGGAGATCCAAATAAGAACAAGTGCTGAGAAGGGAATGTAACTGCAGGCTCTCCAGGTCTGTCTTGAACACTCTTTATTGCAACTATCAAATATGTAAGCATGTACTTGTGCAGAACTTTTCTGGGTGAAAGGGCCTTATTTTTTACAGTGTGGACATTTCTTACAAGTTATTTCAGGGCAGGACCAGTGACAAGAGGTAATCTTTCTGTGCTTGCCTACAAATACTCACACCACTTTGGCTGCTCATGCATAGCTGAAATCACTTTGCCCGCATACCCTCATTCCCCTGAATGCCAAAAGGATGGAGTCATGCTGAAACTGAAATTAGTTTTAGCCCTTCCAATCAACACAATCTAAAAGTGCAATGGACTTAAAGCCTTCTTCCCTTGCTTGCTTGCTGATATTACAGCTTGATTAAGTCATCATCAGCCCTTGGAYGGGTGCCCGGTTTTATAGAGCCCTTGTGAGGGCTATATACTCAGCCACAGTAAGGAACAGAAATAACAAATTGTCTCAGCTGATATGAGTAACACATCATTCACCTATTGTGTGCCATTATCCTAGATATAAAAAGAACAAGGAATTATACCACAGAAGCATAAGTTACATACTCAACATTAAAAAAGCACCCAAACCAAAACCTCACAAAGGGTGTATTTAAATTAAAGAAAAAAAGTCAAAMCCTTAAWAACAAAAGAAACACCACATAAAGCTGCATTCATCACGCATGTTTTTATTCAAAATTATGGAAGACAGGCAACTTTATCTTATCAATKAGGTTTTTATATAAGCTAAATAATCCATAGTAATTTTAAGTGTTAACTTATTAAAACAGCAAATGGAATCTATTGAATTACTTACTTACTTTGGGTTTCAAAAAAAAAGCTTTTCCTAAAGAAACTCTTAATTTTGGAACAGAGAGTATATGAAATTTTAATTTCAACACCCAGTTTCTTTCTCTCTGTATTGTAATAGACACCTTTAATACTTTTAGCTTAGTACTTTTCTTTTTCCTGTGAATTGATGCATCTGCTAATTACTCTGATCTAAATTTCTAACAAACCAAATGATTATCAGTTCTTGGATGTGGTTAAGGAGCCCTTCAGTCAATCCATACTTTGGACATGGTTTTGGGCTCCTACTGAAAACTGTTCAAAGCCATTCTCCAAAAGCTTGACTAAGAAGTCTAATGACGGCTGTGGCACATTATGTATCAGTTCTTCCTTTACAATAAAATGAGTTATACTTTGACAGCAGCAACCTAATGGACTAGGTACACAGAGGGAGGATCTCAACTCTAAGACTGGWAGATCCCTCCATCAGAAGACAATTCCTAAATGAAGCCTGCAGTCATAGACTTAAGTTTCTTTTTACTATGCAGATAGAAAAACTTGAACTTGGAAAAGACTTAATTGCTGTTTGCCTTTCAGCCCTGAAARCAGATCAAAGCTGCAAAATAGATGGATCTCAGATGAAAGAAATTGCAACCATTTCGCTGCATAACATGCAGATGTGAATTGCTGAGTAAATACTCAGCTTTACATATAATTGCATCATTAAGGAAGGTTCAGGCCTGTTTATGAGAATGGTAATTTTTCAGGCTAGAAACACTWTCTCAACTATAGCATTAATTCTTCCCAGGCTTCTCTTCCTTTTTTTTTTTTCCTCTTAGTTATTTTTAGTATTTAGATAGAAGTCATCCAGGAGACAAAATTCTGCTCTTTATTTTATTGTTTRTACAATAAATTGCAAAGGAAAGTGAGATAATTTCTCCATGTAAGCAAATGTATATTCCAGTTTGTTTGAAGAAATATGATCATCCATTTAATGTCCAATATTATGTCAAGAAAGCAAAGAGAAATATCTAAGTCTTTTTCTAGAACCAACGCCCTAGMAATCAGTACTAAAAAATGTGGTTTTACTCAAAAACATTTCACTGAGATAATTGTTCACACTTTACGTAAAGAGATTAAATTATACTTCCAGGGCTGTAAAAAAAAATAAAAATTGTGCAAGTGCGAAAAAAACTCCAAACCACAAACCAAAAACGCTTCAGTGTCTTGCCAGCATTGAAGTTCAAATCCCATCAGGACTACAGCAGTGTGGACCCAATCCAGCAAAGCAGTAAAAATCATTTGATTTCAAGCAGGYAAGACTATATATTTAACATGAGAACATGGTTAAATAATTCTCCTAGCACTGCCAGAGAGCTTAGCATGTCATAGAAATTAGGAAAAAATTATGAAGCACAAGAACCATGGTGCAAAGCAACCAGGGTGACATCACTGGGAGTTTAGGCTGGTACATGAGGGAAAACAAACAGGATTAATTTCAGGCATGATAATAAACAACCATCTTATATGTGCTGCTGGATTGTCATTACACAGCAGTGTACAGTTGGCATATYCTCTGCAAGCCTTGTCCTGTGTGCCAGTACCTCTGTATCATGCAAATAAAAAAATATATTACSTGATTCTTGGGCAAATATAGTCTGTTAGGTTTCAGCACACATCAGAAATAAATCCACATCTGATCTCTTGGAACTTTTCTGTAACATGAAAAGCGTGCTCCCTCTGATTTCCTTAAACTGCTCTTTGAAGTCCGTAAGGCAGGTTTGGGTTCAAGGTCATTGGAAGAAATGGAGCACTTTTTGTTCAAAAACATTCAGATATAAGCCAATTCTGTTTCACCTGAGAACACCAGCAGTTTCATAATTTTGAAAAAGTTTGTTAATAGCCAGTCATTTTTATTCCAAGAGCAATTTCAGGAAATCAGAGGAAGCGGGCTTTTAAATTATATTTATATTAAAAACATTTCTTCTAGGAAAAAGACATCTTCAAGAAGTTGTAAAATTTAAGTTCAAGACCTGGTATTTATCCTAGACTAATGGAATTACTTAGCAGTTCATTACCATGGGACAAATTAATTATATGGTTTAATCGCATGCTAAATTGTTCGTGTGCCCCTAATCAGATTAAAGACTACATAACAGAGCCTGTATGGCATTTAGAAAGTCATTACCTTAAATAGCGCAGTAAGTGAAAGCTAGTAAATGACAGACAAAGCATTTCTGAGTGCCTTTCTGGATGGCCACTCAGGACTCCAAGTAATCACGTATTTACTACCAGCTGGTCTACAAGAAAAAATAATCAGCTTGACAGAAGGCTTAACAGTAATCAGTGCATTTTAATTTAGCACAGTTTTGTATATCCTGCAGTTCATTGAAGTTAAAGATATGATATATATTCATTCAATTTGAATCTGTAATGTGCAGACTGAAGCCAAGTTTGAATTTCAGTTAAACGGATACAGAGTTAACATATGAGCACACCCATTCAATGCAACTGTTTTTCATGATAACTGTAAGGAAAATTATCTTTTTGAGAAGTTCTGTGTTAATAAGAAGCAGTATGATTGGCTTTCCATGTATCCTCTGTAAGATCATACCAGCATTACCCTCTGGCCCTATTTGATGSTGATTTGGTGCCTCAAGTCCACACAAATCTGAATATATAAATGGTGGGCACCCAAAAAACTGGCTTAGTGCATTCAACAACTGCTTAAACTACTTCATGTAGACATACAGAGAGATTTTGAGCTAGATCCTTAATTGTGAAAATCAGCACAAAGTTGAAAAATACTGAATGAAACCAGCTAGTAGAGATGATTATTCAGTATTTTTAAATGCAGTGCTGCCAAAACAAGTTTTCATGAGGTAAGAAATAACTTGTGAAGAAAAGCTGATCTCTGTTCAAACCTTTCATAAAAGTCTTTAAAAGTCTTTTAACTGCTGCCTCCACTTGCACTATTAAGATCTGCAATATAAAATACCCAACTTTAAAATATGTTTTGATGAAGCATCTCACATACAGAAAAAGACTATGCCCACTTTTACCAAAGTGGCTTAAAACCATATGAGCATTTTTAGATACCATGCAAATGGGATCTCTAAAACCTTTACACTGAAACAATAATTTCTGATACATATTTTTATGCTACATCTGTTGATGACACCTTTTAAGCCAAAAGCCGCAGGAGTAATGCTGTTAATTTTTAATTGAAGATTCTTCCAGGGCCACAGTGCATAGTATTTTCAAATACAGGGAGACTAATTAGCTTCTTTTGGTGGCAGAATTTACTGAAAGCCTATGTAATGAATAAACTAAGTACACCGCTTTATTTTACATGGGCTTCAATTACTTCTTCCAATTCACATTTTATAACATATCATGGCCTTATTTTAGCCATTTCAACTATCACAGGTCCTGAAAGAATTCTTCCCGAGGAAGCAGCAGAAGCAGGGTTTATTTTGTATCCACATGCTTACACACATGCATGAAGGCACACTGGGGCTTTGATGAAACCTGAAGGCACAACTTTACAAGTATTCAGCTCATTATTTATATCCTCTGTATTTATATATATATATTTATATCCTGAATATTTATGTATGAGAGAAGGAGATTCTATCCTGTGAGGCAGATGAGCAAGGGGTATGGGAAGCCTCAAGTAAAGACTTTTCCTCCACTGGAGAGGTATGTGACATGGGATCCAGAAAAACTTTGAAACGAGATGGGTTACCAAAGAAGTGAAGAAAAGTTTGGATTGTCCAGTGAGTGGTCACGACAGCCTGACTTTTAAGGGGAAAAATCCAAACAGACATGCCTGGTAATCTCTATACTAAATGACCTACTGAACACTAGTAGAGTTTACCTCCTAGTAAATCTGAGTGGGCACCTGCAGATATCATAGTCCTACAATGACAGCTTTGTCTGCAGTGGACTTAAAGAAGAATGCCAGGTTGTAGTTAGAAATGGACACTGGAAATTGACAGAGCTYTGTCTCAATGCCCACCACTTCCTCTAAGAAAACACTTCAATGAAGAAGTGTCTGTAAAATAAGCCACGGAAACAACCATATTAATTTGAAAGGCAATTTGACAGCTCTTTTTGTAAAGAGGTATTTTAATAATGTCAGGCAATGTTTTCCGTCAGCAGATCCTGGAGCAGTCTGCAGTGGGAGTCAGTGCCATTATCCATTTAAAGGAAATGGACACTCTGCAAAGAGGAACAGCATGCCCACACTTACACCACAGCCTAGCAGCAGAGTTAAGCATGAACTGCAATCCCCTCCAATGTCTTACCTACCACAGAATATTACAGTCTTGTGGATACACTGCCTGCCATCTCAACAACACAAAATATTGCCATCGTGGATAAAAAAAACCCAAAGCCAAAACCAAACTGAAACCAACAAATTGACAGTTTGCATTAAGACAGAAAGAACTGCAATTAAGAGAAGCTCATCTGAAACATTCATGCAACTAGAAAAACCTTCTTAGTAAGTATATAGCTCTTTTACAAACAGTAGGAATGAACCGTGCTCTTCAGCTGTGGTAACACCAGTGTAGAAGAGTTAAGCTTATCATACCACATATACGACTTCTCAAATGTCAGAGACAGAAGCATTCATAGTTCAGCACTGCAACCGATGATTTTAGACATCACACATAAAACACATGAGCTTTGGACTGACCAGCTCAGAATGGGATACTCTTCAACAGACAGGTGCTATGAACAACAGARCTGCCCAGTGCAAAGCTGGCTGGCCAATGCAGAGTGTGTCCACGTCCACTGATTTTATGACTTCCTTCTCTGCAGGAACTCCACCACAATACCAATTTATTTAAAAAGTGAAACTTTGGAGCACATTCAACTGTTCATAAAAAGAGAGTAGAGTATGCACATTTTTCCATTGTTGTTATTGTTATTTTACACAGGAACAAGAGGAAATATATATTTACAGATAAAACTCATAAGGTATCTGCCGTGAGAAGCAGCTGAGCCTGGGCCTTCACCCACAACCACTCTAAGTACTTCTCAAACACAAACTCACTTTGTGCGGTCTATTCACAAAAATAAATGCCAAACCAAGCTAGATCTCAGACCTGCATTTCAAAAAAACGAGCAGACTAAAGGGCAGGGCACTGGAGGGAGTTTAGAAAGGCCCTGCTGGGGGCTCCTCTGGCCTAGCACAGCACCCAAATCCTGTGAAGTCTGACCAGCAGCCTTGCCTCAGTACCCGTTTTTATACTGAAGTAGGTAGCAATGCTGTTTGCACAGATGCCTGTCAGCAAAAGTCTCAGGAAMTGGCTCTCTCCCTTTAATCAGGGCACCAGTGAGCACTCACTTCACACAGCCCTGGGATTTGAACAGCAGCCTCAGCCACATGGCCATGTAGAAAGTGTTAGCCTGGGAGGGAAAGAGTGCAACTGTTCCTTTCAGTAGTTCTTATACTGAATACATTTAATATCACAGGAAGCTTTATTTCAGGAGAGATCAAATGGTTCCATTTTAAGAAAAACTGCAACATACAGAAAAAAATATTTTATCCTCTTTTTTAAGAAGTCATTACCAATGATACCATCTACTCCTAAAATATGTATGACACTTACCAATCACACCAATCATGTGAGACCAGCCAAGTTCACATAAGTGTTGATGAGAGTGATTGCTCTTAGGTTCAATACAAATTGTACAGCAATATTAAATTAACCACTTCCTCATAGGKTATGTTTTTCCCAACCTTATTAAAACTGTGGAACATCACAGCAGTTGGAGTTTTGAATTGCCCTAATGCATAAATCAGGCCRGATTTTTAGATTACTTATTGCATACAATTTCTTCAGCAATCACACTTGATAGCAGGTGACTAGCTTCATACACTTAAAAAAAATAAAAACCAGTCRCACTTGAATGCAAAAGGTTTAAATTCTCCCCTGGTGACACTGAGTCAACATCACATCAAATTCAACAGGCACTGTGCAAATAACAGCATTTCCTAAGGACTGGGATCCCTTGCTCCCTTCTGAAAATTCCTAATTATTAGCCTTTGTTTACATACAGGAAACTGAAACACAGCAAGGTTACAGAGAGTGACAGAACCCCCTGAGTGAGTCTGTGGTGGAGCTCAGACAYGAGGCCAGAYCCTGTGTCCAAGCTGCGTTCTCCCAGTGCTAGGCATGCTTCTTGCACAGCTGCTGGCAGAGGAATCGGGAATGGGCGGTTTAGTTATGGATCAAATGTCTCACTGGGCAYGGAAAGCCAGGAAAACAGAGCACAGAAGCAGTTTTCTATATTGCTATTTTGCCATGTTTCAGCTATAAAATAAGAGAAATAATTCATAAACTGTTTTTCACGTGTGCTTAACTCTTGTATGAAAAGGCATGTGGTAACCACAACAAAGGAGGCTTTGGTTACAGACGTCGCTAATAACTAACTGATGCATACTTTACAAGCATTTTTACAAGTAACTTTGCTCTATTCTGACCTTCTAACTTCTTGGTGAAATTGGTATAGAAAAATCTCCCAAGCAAAGATCCATTGTGCAATGAATGRATTTAGAGTTCTACCACTTGGTTTTAGAAACATTAAGAAAACAGACAGGATAGCAAATTTTACCTACTGTCATTTAACCAAAAAAAGAAGTATCCAGAATTTGTCTTCTATTTAATGACAGTACAGCTGTGTACACTTAAGACAGGAATAGCCAGTTCAAGTCTCATAAAACTGCTACAGTACACAGATAGCAGCTGTAAAGTCTCATGCAGCAATTTAACACCAGATAACAGCTTTTCAGCTTCACGCTGTGAGTAACAACAGGTCTGAACCCCTTAAACAACGGCATATTCCTGTGATGTCTGATTCAAATTTACCCCACTGTATTCTGATTAGGCTTTCAGTAATATATTCTGGATATGAATTAGAACCAATATGTACAATCAAACTCAATGACACTTGTAAGTGTCATTTAAACCATGATTTGCTRTCTACAATGTTCTGATAGGCATTTTCACATTCTCTCTCACTTGTAAAATACAGATTTTTTTTTCTCTATTTGTTTCAAARGAATGCATTTTAAAAGGTAATTAATATCCTAAGTAACACTCTAAGTGGGAAATGGCTTGTTAAAATGCAATAYAGTAAATTTTCTCTGACAAGGTAAAGTGGCTTTTAAGCACTTTTAAAAGTCACCAAGCCCTCTGTCTCAAATGTTGACTACAAAAGATTGACAAAAGGGCTCGAAATTATCATTTTAAACAGGATTAAATCTGACAGCCCTAATTCACATATCTCTATTGTTTTGAGTATGAAAATATGACAATTAGATCCCAATCAGAATTCTGGAAAACATGTATTTAATTATCATCTGCTGCAGAAATGAACCCTGGTATCCATGAGGATTATCTGTAGGGTACTACAGGATACCATTGATCCATCAGCTTAGCCAACCTTGGTAATAAAGTCACTGGCAGGTAAGATAAAAGTTGTCACATTACCTCAAATGTCAGCAGGGGATGGACGATGCTTCACGCCTCCCTCAGCTCAACTGCAAATCACAGCCTTCTCCAGCCATCCCAGCACCTGCATGAAAAAGGAGGAAGAGACAAGAGATGAGTTCTGGAACAGCAAAGGTCACCTGCGGTAGGAGGGCGACCTGACCAAATCCAAATGTGTGCCCTGGTCCTGCTGTCCCTCAGGGAAGGCCAGCAGCAGGGCAGTTTGCCCGGCAGCCCTGAGTGCAGCACCTGGGCTTCTCACTCAAACTGCAGCAGTGGCCTGGAACCCTGTGTCACTGAGGGGCTGCCAAGCCACAGCACCCTGCGCTAACCTTGACATTAAAATGAACACACATTTAAGGGGCAAAGAGAGGTCAGGGTCACTGATGTGACCTGTGAACTCATTCCAAATGTGCACCCCTGCCCCTGGTAGAAATCAGCTGCCCTGGAAGTAATCTCTGGACCATCAAGGGGATGTTAGACAATAAATGACAGTGCAGTAACTCATAAACTGGTGAAATCAGGAAAACCACATTTCCTTTTCTTCTAAAAGGACAGTGTCTAAGTCTCAGGAACRTGGCACACTGATAGAAAAAGAGTAGTATGTTACGTTCTTAATTCCTAAGYACATTATCGCTGCCATGATTTTTGGCACAGCAGCAGCACCCAAAACAATTCTGAACTAGTAGCATTTCTATGTTAAATAAAAATAACATTAATTCAACATGGAAAGTTACTTCTTCACAACCATGCAAGTCAGCTTTTAAAAGAATTTTAAGCAGTCAGACRTGGTGCCCACATTATTTGAATAATTCACAATCATCTGGTTTCTAGGGGGTGACTATGAAAAGAAGACYAGATTTCACATTTGGCTCTTTAAATAACCAGGGGAAAAAATCAGTCTGCAAAACTACACAAATAACATCTAAAGAACTACTGAGYAAATGCAAACTGAATGCTTAGGGCTACACTACCCGAGCCTGAACAAGAAAAAAGTAACATTGCAAGAGAATTTTCCTTTAGTGAGTTAGCACTAGCTGAAGAAAGAGCAGCAAGAGTCTTTTTGTACACCCAGAATTTTCTTTCTGTTATGTGTATAATTTTAATGTACAGATAGATCACTAAATAATGGAAAGCAAATGTGATTATGAAGATATTTCTCTGGTAGAAGGATTCCTTCTACAGTGCAATGTGTAAAAAGGTTGGCACCTCTGTATTTATATTTTAAAAATTCCAAAGAGTACCCCCCAACTGTCAAATGAGAAAATCCTTCAACTTAAAAGAGGGAAAAATTAAACAGATGTTTAAAACAAATAGAAAGCATTTTCATGTAAAAGCATGAATCATGCATAGTGGTATTATACCACAATAGTATAATAAAAAAAGTCATCCTGTGTGTGGTTATCCAAAGTGAAATCCGTAAGCARAACCTCCTGGTTCACATCATA
This sequence comes from Malurus melanocephalus, assembly GCF_030028575.1. Lineage (NCBI taxonomy): Eukaryota > Metazoa > Chordata > Aves > Passeriformes > Maluridae > Malurus > Malurus melanocephalus. The sequence continues at coordinate 3,144,389 of NW_026623273.1, read as the reverse complement.
AAACAAGTGGATTTGACAGATCCACACACAGTAAATTTTTACATCTTTATGGGGTCTGTTTATCCCATAATGTGCATAGCCGAATTCTATTATCACACTTGTTGGAAAGTGCTTGCTCATATTTCACCAGGATGAGAATATAATTGATTGTGTGTCCCATTCATATGTAATTCTACAAGGAGTCTTGTGTTACTTTAATTTCTGACTTTCAGAAGAACTCTTGAGTTTTAGAGAGAGTAACTGAGCAGTGAGTTACAACTCTTTTCCAAAAATAAAGGGACAGCTTAGTGTGGAACAAAGTTATAAAGYCTAAGCCAGCTGTTGACTAAAGTGAGCTACCAAGGACTACTGACAAATTCCTTTTTCAAAACACTCACTATGGCATTAACAAGGGGAAATGACCTTTACATGACAAAGTCAGAATTCTATTACAATAGGACAGAAAAAATTATTCCAGTAGTCTTTCCAAAATATTTTGAAATCCTGCTCAGCAGCAGAAAAGATCTCTCAGCTACTTTATGGGCGACAAAGGGAAATGTCCTAACTTCTGATTACCTGATTGTACTSAGAACATTTTGTTTCACTGTTGGCAGCTGTGGCGATGTGGTCCAACCCCTGCAGTTTTCTGCTTAAGCAACAGCCACSCGGGGTGGTTGTGACGGCTACATCTGGCTCACAGATATCAACACAATAGTTAAGGGCCATAAATCTCACTTGACACCTAAGGGCCCCAAGTCTTGTTCAACAGCTGAGGGCCAGTTGAGCATGCGCCAAACGAAACACGGCTGCTGTGCAAATATGACCGTAAGTCAATCACCTTACTCCATAAACAGTGGACAGCCCGAGATCTGTCCAGCTCTCCTACACGGCAGGGGCTGTGAGCCAGGATCTCCCCTTGAGCCTCTCCTTGAGGCTGAGAGATTCTCTGCCATGAAAGATTCTTGGTAAGAGATTAGTAACATGCTAAACTTTGAAGTCTTAACTAAACGACATAAAATATTGATTGTGCAGATATAATCCTTTAGACATAAACTGCTGACCAAGTCTGGGACTAAGTCTGGATCCAGCCACAAAATTCAGAACACAAGGGAGTTCTTTCTGGACATCATGATTCAACAGGGGGGCTCTCCTAGACAGTTCTGTCTGACCCCATCCTCTGTGCTGTAAACAATCAAGTATACCTTACCATCAAATGTTGTTAAACTGCTGACGCATTTAGTACCAAACTTTGTTATATCGCTGATTTACATCAATATAGATGCTGCTACTTCCCTCTTGCAAGAGAAGTGCGTCACTCTATCTGCGGCGGCAGCAAGTGGTGATAGCACAAAACATGCCGGCAGCAACACCATTTATTTGCAATATTGCAGTTTAGAACAACCATACAAGCACAAAATCAGCTATATTTGCACTTGGCTCTGACAGCTCATTACGTGTGAACAATAGGCACTATTGTACATAATGTCTTGAACTAGATGTTTAAATGATTAGCAGTCTCCCTTTGAAATTATTCTTGGAAAAACTGMAGCTTCGCAAAAGGATAACAGATTYACTTGAAGAAGTGATAGAGGTGAAGCTTTTCTTTCCTYCACAGACACATATTTTGTCAGAAGCACATTTGATTACTGTAACCCACATGGAAGATAAAAGGATTACAGCACTGAGTCCATAGGGCCCATCCAAACTAGTCTGCTTCACAAAATAGGAAACAGACTCAGACTCATCAGTGCCTCAGTTAGGATGTSATGATCTTTGCCCATTATTATCTTCTCATTATGTCCTAGGCTAACCGACAAAAATGTAGTAATCTGGACAAGATTAAATGGACCCAAATGGGCCAGAAGTTCTTTTTGTCTTCAAAAAAGCATCTAAGGAAAGCTCTGATGCTGAAAAAAAGTCAGAAAGCCTTTTAAACCTGTCCCATGTAAAATTTAATGATGAAGTACAAACTAGTGAAATGTGTCAAAAAGTGGCTGAAATGACTGGCTCAAAGGATTTCAACCAGCARCCCAAAGTAAAGCTGAGGTGCAGCCACTAAAGAAGCAGCCCAAGAGTAAATGCTGTTTAAATCTTCATTAAACACCTATTTTATWGAAGAGGGGTCAAAATGTGGAAGAGATTGCTTAGAAGTTGTGTAATCCAGGGGTACTCAGAARACCAGTGGACTCAAGGCACAACTGCATTAATGAAATCTCACTCTGAGCACAAGGGGTGGACTAGATGATATCCAGGCATCCTTTCCAACCTCAGTAATTCCATGATTCCACAATTATGCACATTTACATTTCTAACTGATAAGTTGCAGGCAGCAGACATAAAAAGAGGATGGAATAAGTTACATGTTTTGGAAGAAAAACCCTGTCATTGCATGGAACATTGAAAAGGAACAGATTATTTCCAAGCACATGATATGGATTCATGAGCCCTAAAAGGTTGTTCAAGAGTCCTGCTTTTCCATTATGCCGGGTGACCAACAGATGTTTCAGAGGATTTCTGGCACCTGTGAAATCTGGCGCCTATTTCCAGAGCATTTGTGCTTCTAAGATTTGGTCTAAGGAATACTAATTGTCTCTTTATTCTATTTCTCCCGTATTTAATTTCTTTCCACTTCCAGTTAAACCACCATTCTACATCTTAACTCAAACAAAAAATAATTTGTCAGAGAGGTATTCTAATTTTATCTGATAAGTACTTCATTTGTTTCTCTAGATTGCATCARTTGTGATGTTTGACACTTGCTGAGAGTCTTGAACTACTATTTYCTAAAYCTATTGAAAGTATTTATCTCAAACAGAAGGAAAAATGAACTCCTCACATACATTTTTAAGTAATTCCCACAATTTTATGTCAAGTTGAACATAAGCCAGCAGTGCCCTGGCAGCCAGGAGGGACAGTCCTGTCCTGGCCACAGCATTGGCAGCCGGACAAGGGAGCGGATTGTCCCACTCAGCTCKGGGCTGGGGSRGCCTCATCTCGAGCGCTGGGGGCAGTTTTGGGTGCCACAGTATAAAAAATACATCAGTTCTGTTTAAGTGTGTCCAGAGAAGGGTGACCCAGATGGTGAAACACCCTGAGGGCAAGATTTATGAGGATCATTTGAGGTCAACTGGCTTGCTTAGSTTGGAGAAGAGAAGGCTGAGGGGGGACCTCACAGTAGGATACACCTTCCTCATGGGGCCCAGAGAAGGGAGGGCACTGRTCTCTCCCTGGTGACCAGCAGCAGGACACAAGGAAGTGGAATGAAGCTGCACTGAGGAAGTTCAGGTTTGACATGAGGAAAAGGTTCACTGAGAGGGTAGTTGGTCACCCCAACAGGCTCCCCAGATCTTGGCACCAAATCYGTCAGGAGTCTAAGGAGTGTCTGGACAATACTTTTGGTTATATGGTTTAGTTCTATATGGTCCTAAAAGGAGAAGAGTTAAACTTGATGATCAATACGGGTCCCTTCCAAATTGAGATATTCTGTGTTTGTGTGTTCTKTCTCACATTCAAACTTCTTACCTTCAAATTTCATCTCTCTAATACAAGGTTTCACAACCTCAGCTGAAATAATGTTCTGCAATTGTGAGCTCACTCCTGAAATTCTCTCAAGAGCTTTCTCCTCTGCACAGGAATTCCCTAAATTCTTTCAAGGAAACACWAACGAAATAGATCAGAACCTTCCATCATCATTCCATTTTCCTTCTCTTCAGATAGCTAARACTTTGAATTTGTTTAACTTTTACACTTGTCTCACCAACATACTCCGGACAAGGGATCACATTCTAGTTCCAAATCACAGCCTTTCCCCCACCAMCCCCCTCCCCAATCTATTCATATCCTTAGGAGTCTAACAATAAATCTTGCCCTTCATGCTTTAAATACTTCACTGAACCACATTTCTGTTCTTACAGACTTGGCAATCTTTGCTTCTTTGACATAACAATAACCGGAACATTTTCTTAGCAGTACTAAGCTGAGTAACAACTGATATTTGTTTTGGCACTCATAGGGATGAAAGATGAATTTACGTTTTGCACTGCATTATGGTTACAAGTGTGCATGTGGACAGGATAGCTCAGGAGGTCTGCACTGCAACGCAAAGCCAAATATAGGAATTAATACACCTCTTTGGCTTTTTAAAAGAAACCAYCAGTATTACAAAGGACACACCAGGCAAGAAATCCAAGCAATTTCACTTAATAAACAAGATCCTCTTGTGGTATCCAGAAATTCAGACTGTCTTCCATAAGTAAAATATGTCTCATTCCCTGCTACAAGTAATTATCTTCTTTTGCTAGAGGAATGTTAGGAAAAATAGTTTAGTCAATATTTATAGGAAATATTTTGAGATCCAGGCAGCTGGAAATCCAGAACTCTATTAGCTGAAACTGTTGCTATGTATCAGTAACTTAAAAGGGAAAGTCTCTTGATAAATTAACAGGAAAATGCCAAGTATAAGATTGGAAAAACGATATATTACTGGATTATTGTAGACAGGGCTTATGTCCACTTTGGAGACTAACAAACTTCAAAAGAGCATGGAACTAAAAATGTTGTTTGAAGTCTGGGGTACCTTTTTATAATCAAGGTAATAGCCAGKTACTTGAGAAAAATACATAATGGATTTCTGTACCTGATCATAATCCATGTATGGATGAAACAATAAACACTTGTTCTTTAATGAAATAAGATATACTGAGGAATCAAAAATAGAAATAAGGAAAAAAAAAAACTTTTACAAGGCTGAAATAAAATGAAAACTGGAATTTACTAGAGGCTGAATAATATTAATTTTTAAAAATCTCCATCACTTCAACTTGCTTTTCAAGCACACAAATTACTGGGCACAAATAACTGGYGACTTGTGTAACAGAAATAGAAAAAATTAGACAGCGCAGGACTGTCAGACATTACCTGGTCCAATCCCATTCTTCACAGCCAGATCAATCAATGCAACTCAATTAATCTTTTTTTGAATTAAAACATTCTCAATAGCATATAAAATGTCAAGGGATATGGAAAAACATATCTCTTAATACTAACTAAAGCAAGAATAAAAACTAAGGTTCAGGGAACTAGGACCGTAAAAAGGCAGAAGAGAGAAAAGACATAATTTTTGAAAAGCAAATACCAAATATTAAGAAAATCACCTGCAAATGTATATTGCCAATATACATCTAAGAAAAACATAATGTATAGAATGAACTAGCAAACTGCTAAYACAGAAACATATAAACAGTATTTATCGGATCAAAAAAGCACAGTGGGTAAACATTTTAGGCTTTACCCTAAAGGGGTACAAGGCTTAAAATTCACAGATACAAATGTAATTGTAGGTTTACTGGTGTCTTAATGTAACTCAGGCAAAGAAGAACTACCATGGCTCCCATTTCCCCTCTACTTTTCAAAATGGTGCAACCTTAGGACATTATTCTTGAGAACAAAGAAGGGAGATTTAGGGGACAGCAGCAAATTTACCTTATCTCCATCACTGCTATGTATTAGTTTGGTCGTGAAGTCTTATAGCTGCTACCTTAAGCATTCCCAATTTTTAAATGGCTGGCTTTACAATTTCTACAAATTGCTCATATCCAAACAAAGCATCACCAGTGAGTGGTCATTTTCCTCAACATTCTCTTCACTCAACACCAAATACAAGAAGACCACTTTGTTGTCATATCCCAAAACAGTTACACCATTTCCTGCCTCACTGTCACTTCTTTTTGCTCAAAAAAGCCAACATTTGCCATTTCAGTTTAGCAGGGTTCAGATTTCACTGACACAAGAAATGTAACCCTTCATGAGTTATTGAGTGCTTTGAATTTCACTCAATGTTGCAAAATGGGCTGAACTTTCTGTACTTTTGAAGTAGGTTCTCAGCTTTTCAGTGCTGAACTGCATCTCCTCAGAGCTTTTCCAGAGCCAGAGGAATCTGGACGTCACTTGGTTACACAGCAATGCCTAAAAGTACACCACCGAGAATATACAGCCCCAAGGTCTGCATCACCAGTGCTGTTAAGAAACCGTACCTGTGAATAGAYCAAGCATTAAAGAAGGGGTTTACAGAAGTTTGCTAAGAAGAAAGGTGTTGAAGTCACCCAGGAATAAACAGTGCTGCTGGGAGGTGCACATACAAGTAGGGCTGRCCCCTCCACCCACCCTATTTCCCGAGCCAGGGGCTGATCCTTGAGTTAGGCATCCAGGCCTCAGCAGCTGCTCCTGCAATATGTTGAGATAATTGTGGCCTCAGGTATGCTGAAATATGACTGAATGTACTGCTCATGTTAAAAACAAATATTTTGTAATATAAAATACAGGTCTTAATTTTGTTCATCAAGAATCACCACTGAGGTATCACATAMCAGGCAAAAAGAGTCCCTAAGATTTACATTTTAGTGTGGCTTTTCTATTGCCCTCTGTTGCAAGCTATGTATGTATTTTATGTATTTTCATATTCTAAATAWATTTCTTTTCTGGCAATCCTCCACAATTCTGGAAAACAAATACTCTTAGTGCTAGAGAGCTGTCTGTTTAACGAAGCCACAGAAGCCATATACACCATGGCTTTTCACAGCTGTTTTCCAAACTCTAAAAATTGCTTAAGAAGAAACAYTTTTTGTTGGTTTGAGTCTTCCCTTTTTTCATGCTTTCAAAATTTCTAGTTCCTAAAATGAAGTTTTAGACTGAAGTATGACCCTATAACAAAGAAGCTAATAGATCAAAAAAAAAAAATCTTTAAAGGTCTCAGGCAAAGGCACTCAGTATTTTTTTTCAGAGCCAAATGTTTCATCCAGGAAGATCTCAAATCCAGTTCCTTAACTCATGGAGATTATACATAGCAATACTGGCCTGTAATACTCATGAAAAGAGAGACACAAAAGAGGGTCACAAATTCTAAAGCTTAGACAGCAAGGACACTTTACAGTCGATTTTGCATTTTTCTTCCATTCTAATATCCTATTATTCTATTCTATTATTACTCAGATCAACAGAAGAAGGAACACTGCTCCAGAATGCCTCCCTGCAAGTCAATCACAATGAGGCACCTGAGAAATCTGAGCATGTAATCCATACCCTTCCATTCTTATTTCCTAAGACTGCCTGGGCTTGCATATATCTATACATTTAAAAGAAAAGATTTATGCATACAAGAGGAGTTTCTGTTTCATGTTGCAAGTTCTTGTCGTAGCCGTCATTTATTTTCTCTTATATTCTGCTTCTGATTTTTGTGCGCATTTGCACCCACCTTGCCTCTTTAGGTTCAAGTCTTTCTGATACTCAGGAAAGGAGCAAGCTGACATACTACCCAGCTGATGAAAAAGAAAGTTCAACTAAAAGACTATCAGTATCAAAAATTAAGGTTTCTTTACATACGGCTAAATAAGGAACAGAAAATATCYGTGGGAGGCATTTTTTGGGGGGTAGGATCAGAATTTACAGAGGAGTGGGATGAAGAATTCCTCCAGAGTGTGTTTTACCTGCGATGTCAAGTGAGAACTTATCTTGTGCAATTTGCACTTCCAGCCAATTACTTCTCCATTGATTTAGGCTTGTTTTCTCTTCTAAAAATATTAAATCAACAATCTTAAATCAGACTCAGGAATTCAAAGAGGGCTAYTTTCAGGTGTTGGCAGGAACACCATTGATGGTAGGACTCAGATTCCAGCCTGTAGCCAGTATTAGACTGAATTGGGAATATAAATTTACTTATGTATTTACACACCTACACTTATTTCATATAGGCATTTATTGGCAATTTCTTATGTTTGGCTACAGTACACAYCAGGAATGCTGAACATTGCAACACTTTCAATTACAAGAAATGAAGAGGGCTTTCTCTTCCCATTTCAGTATGCAGTCACCATAAAGATTCACTGAAGAGATTCCCATATGTCAAATCAGATAATCTCTAATAACTTCCTCACTGAAACATTTATAACTTGATGGCAAACTATGTCATTAAAAATGAAGAGATTTGAGGTTTTCTTAAATTTCTAAGGTATGTTTCCTAATGTGTTTGTAAATTTAACTGCCTCAGTATAGAAGTGACTTGCAAGTTATCACGGATTCCCAACTATTTACAACAGGAAAAGAACCTAAAGCAAAGAGATGTGGGGTTTTTAGTTCTCTTTAATCTCCTATTATTTCAGAAACTTCATCATWACAGACTAATTGACGCTGACAGTAACTGAGTAGATGTCACACAGAATGCTCCTGGGCATAACAACTACTGCCTCCCACGAAGCAGGTGCCATTTACACAGATGCAAATTATGTTTCCTTGTTCTTCTGCTTAATGGGAAGTTTAATGCAGAGTTCATCTATACTTCATTAATTATTATAAACCTGAATTCCCATTTKCCATTACTGAATCATTAATTTAATGAAGCTCTTATTTACTTTGTTGGAGTGTAAGAATCTAGGTAACGGATCAAGGGTTTAATTTTGTAACTGTGTGAGTCTTTGAAAAGGTTATTAACAAGCAACTATTTCTGTAAGCAGCCCTGTTCTGGGTACAAAAAAAATGAAGTCAACTTTCTGGACATAAAATCTGAACATGGTTAAAAAAAATAATATACCAAGCTCAGAATGAAAAAAGTGAACTATACAGATAAACAAAAAAGAAGTCTTACTGAAAAGAAACCCAGGGTTAAAAAAAAATAAAGGCAGCRTATTTCAAATAACTTTCAATTCAACTTGTTCTTCATAACTCTGGTGCATGTTATCTTACCTTGCCAAAAATAATGAATCAGAACAGTGGACAGCAGTTAGATTGCCAGTGCAGCATGAATTATAGATCATTGTCAGACTGAAAACTCACAATAATGGTTACAAAGATAAAAGCAGCACTTCAGCATTTGGTTGCAGATCTGAAAAAAAAAAGTGTAGATAGTTTTGTGTAATCCTTAGAGTGCTTTGTTTCCTTCTAAAGTAGCACTAAGTCCTCAGATATCTGCTGATATCAGRACATTTCAATAATTTTATGACTGGGAACTTTAGATCAATCAATGATTTAATCTTTTATGAAATACAACTTACTTTGGTAGCTGATCATTCAAATATTTAAAAAAGAAAGCAATTGTTTCCAGCAACTCAAGCTGCAATAATAGTGTGAGAAACTGAAAGTKTTTCTCACCACAGTGAGTGCTCTTYTCCAAACTCATGAATTKGGTATGAAAATTATCACATAAAATCACACCCAAATAACAAAGCAAAATGCAGTTACTGTGCCAKGAATCTCTTGTTTCTGAGTATTAGGCTGCTAGAGGGAGCCCAGCAGACAGAATCAGCTATACGCATTCACATGTGAAAGCCAGTTCACAGAACAATGAAGTAGGATGAGATTTATCCTGTGACAGCATTTCCTACCATTCCTGTAAGCACAGCTGAAGTGAGGTGCATCAGGAGAAATTAACCCAACAATGATTTGATTTACTCTGACAATTTACATAGGAAAGCCAGTTTCAAGATAACAGCACATCCTCTTTTTTTCACAAGCATACCACAGACCCACTCCTTCAGGATGTCCCAGCTGCCAGAACAACTGGAGAATGTCAAGACTGGCAGATTGGACACATGTCACAACCCCAACTCGCATCCCTCGAAAGGTGTTCATACCCTTGATGAATGACTCCTAAGCATCTTTCAGCTGCTGGATGAACAGGCATGGTGGGTCCTATCACACCTCTGAGAACTACACTTGTCAACAGGGAACCTGACATGACAAACCTGAATGAGCACAAATGGATTCAACTCTGACAGTGCAGAAAGAGACCAAATAGCACTCACCGTGCATTAGAAAAATTAGGTAAGAAGTAAGAGTCTAAAAGAGTTGGGGAATGAAACATGCGAAGAGAAATTAATAGAGTAACAAAATATTATTCACTACATACACTTAGTTCAAAGGGACAAGGATGACTGAACAGGCAGGGCAAGACAGAAGACAAGAAAAGCCTTGTAGTGTAGATATGCTGGTGAGGTGGCTGGATGTCCTGTACCAAAATTTGGATTTATCAGTCATCATGAGCCAAAAGAAAATCTATGGTAAATTTTTCAAAATAACCAAGAAAGATTCAAAACAGACCAACAAAACTCACATTATAGTGCAGTCTGTACTGATCAACAGACTCCAGGCTGGCCCACAGATCATCTCTTCCCACATGGGGGATGACTCAAGGATAGCATCATTCAGACAGCATGGGTGGTGTCCCTCTGCTACAGAGGCCTGGCTTCTTTTTTAGAAATGCTTCAGGGGCACTATGGAGAACACTGAACAAACTCTGTGCTCCCTTTATGAGTCAACATTCAAGCCATTCTGCGGCAGAGCACAGGAAAGAGAAGGTAATTACAGGTCACATCAATCTCCTCCTTTCTGAGAGATCTCTGAACAGTGCAGGTAAAATAGACCAGGGAATGCCAAACAGCTAATCCAGGTRGGCCACTGTCCCAGGGCTGCCACAAGGTCACCAGCCAGTATAACTCATCTTAGATTTTTCCCCTCTGGTATCTTTCCCTTTGAAGGAAGGAAGGAAGGAGTGGATTAGACTTGAAAYAATCTGAAAAATTCTCTTGAGTATTGTTTCCATTCTTACAAATTTCTCTATCAGCCCAGAACCATCATGAGTCTTTGTACAATTTTAACCTCAAACTCTCTTTTAACCTCAAACTCATCAAGCCAAGTATGTCCACTCACTAAAGGCCAATTTATCAAGTTTGAGGGCCCGGCTTTAAAATAYGGGTCTTTTGCACCTCAAGAAAGTTCCTGGAAATCTGTTTTTGGAAAAAGAATCAGAATCTGAATTCGACCTGCAGTCTCCTTTGCTCACTGACTGGATTGAACTCCATGAATCTGCATTTTTTTGTGATGGCTTCCTTTGAGCTGCCTACCTTCACACTCACAGTGGACTCTCCTTCCSTCTTATCTATTGGAAATCTCACTCAGAAACACCAGTTTTGCATACATGTAAAATCCTCTGACTGAGGATACTTCTGTCTCTTACTCCAAATCAATTTCTCTTGTCACACTGAAAAATACAGTTGGGAATAAGCTGAAAACAACTRTAAACTCAAACTGAATTTCACAGAACTGAGATGCACTAAAAATCTGGAAAACTTTTCCCTATCTTCCCTGAACTTGGTACCCACTTCAATATTGTATAAAAAAGCGCAATGATTTGTTTAAAGGCTTTAGTTAAAATTTGACCTAAATCTAATTTTAAAAGGTTAAAGGACAGCTGAAAGTGAAAGACAGTATTAAAGGCCAAAGCATATTTAAATTAATCACTCCCTCAAGCAATTAAAAAAAAGCAAATTCCTGCCAGAAAATAAATTACTTGAACAGTGTAGAGCTACACAAAGAAGAAAATCTTCAAGAGTTCATAAGCGACTGATCGCATTTTTAGCAAAAGATTTCCTATAGCTGAAGCACTTTTTTTTAATTGCCATGTCAATACAAAAGAAAATTGAGGTATCTATCTGATATAGCATGTTCTTTACTGGAAACTACTTTGTTTCTTTTATTTGATGCCAAAATAACAGTAAATCAAAGSAATCAGAGGCATTTCACTACTTAAATGTTTGATAAGCACAAACAGCYTATGCTTTCAAATTATAGTAGCCTCCTCCATACTAACAACAAAATCACACTAACTTCTGATTAATCATATCAGTTGTAACTGCACTGTTAACCAAATTGGGATATAGACAGCTTCTATCTAAATTACYTTGTAAATATGTATTTATGAAAATAAAATAGCACTTGCCTTCCTTTCATAATACTTAGTGCTTATTGTTAGAATAACTGCTGTATTTTTCCCTCTGAGATGAACATGTTTCCGTGCCAAGTACTTAGGCAGACGTAAATTTCTGCRGAGAAACATTTTAATACGGATTTTCTTTTAAAAATATTTAACTTCTTTTTAAAAGAGAAGAAAAACAGGCACAAAACAAATGAGAGTTAGTGAAATGTGGTAGGCAGAAACAATAGATTAGGAATCCCACAATATTTCACTGTTTGTACAGATGCAGGCACTAACATCCTGGCAATCCCAACTCCCACATACACACACTGTGGCCATATGATGTGCTCAGCTGGTACCAATGTCATAGGAAGGATCAGGGCAGAGTTAAGCATTAGGAATGTCTTATAATGGCAAAAGACACTAACCCAAATACCACTCACTTCAACTGCAGGATAGGAATTTTGGCATTACTCATACAACTTCCCTCATTTTTAGACAGCGAAAACAAAGTAGTAGGGCTATATATACATAAGGCCAGCAGTTCAATMACTTACCAACTAAATTCTTCCTTTTTCCTAGCTCAGAACTCATGAAGAAAAAAGACAATGAAGTGCCACTTTGTTAAACACCCCAGAAAGAAACAAGCCCCCAGAGGTAGTGTGAACCAACCCCCTCTCAACACCACCATACAGCAAATACAGAGTATCTAAAACAGGAGCAGGGCTTYCTGGGAACAGCCTGCAGCTCAGTCCTACCGATACCAACAACATGGGTAACAACTGMATATATATATAATAAAAAGTTTGAAAATGGCAGATATTAAAACCTCATTGTTTAATTAACWCTGATTTCCCCCTGCACACTACTTGAAATCTTTAGAGTGGGATATTTTTGCCTCTGATTCTCCAAARTATTTCTACAAGTTCTTCTGGTTCTGAGATATGTGAGTGAAATCACACAAGGGCAGAGAATACATTAGGTCAGGTATGCTGGAGTTGGAGTCTATTTTTAAAAAGTAAAAAGGAGAAGCATCTCTCATGAAGCAAAGAAGAGGACATAAAAAATGCTCTTTTTGTTTCCAGTGCTGAAATTAATAATAATAATTCTAGCTAATTATGCATATATGTAACATACGCACAGTACCTAACTTGGAAAATAGCCAGTACCTGCTTATGCATCATATACAAGGAGCAGTGGACTCATTTCTTAGCTACAAATCTMTGTAGTTAAAGAAGCATAATGATTTCAGAGATACTCCAGTACTTGGGCATGTTCCCTCACGCCATTCTTACTGCCCTGGACTGCTGAGAGAATGGTCTATAAAGCACCACTGCAGTCTATGAGACGGATGGCTGAGTGATTCTGGACAGAAAGTGGGTGATTTGTAATGAAAAGCTGAAAGTTCTGTTTCCCACAATTCCTTTGCATAATTTACAACTATCATGATAATTTAAAACTGGCAACCGCAGACTAGAATGCCTGACTACTATTGTTTCGGTAGCACAATCAAATTACCCCTTTTGGGCTTTTACAATTAACTTGTTACATGCATATGTTATCACTTCCTAAACAGTAATATTATCAGATGAAGCAATTCAGCAGGGAACAGCAACAGGAACAATATTTTGAATATAATTCCCAGTATAAGCCCCAGTGAGAAGTCCTTTATCATAATATGCATTTTATGCATAAATATGATTTTAGAAACCTTCATGGTAATCTGTTCTTTTCAATTCAGTCCTAGAAAAGGAACAAAGGAAGGTCTTTAAAAATAAACATATAAAATTCCTGAACACTAAGATAATTGCATGTATGTTTAAGTAATCCCTCAGGCCCTCCAGGTTCAATTAAGGCTCTAAACTACAAAGAAACCAACTGCCAAAACTAACACCAGCCAGATACCTGCTTCTTTGCCCTGTTRGATTGTGAATTATGGCAAGATCCCTTTGTAAGCATGCATGATGAATCAGCCAGAAGTGTAAAAGGTCATTCTTTTCTTACGCTCACTTTTTGGATGAGATTTGTCATCAACATTAATAAGCTAACTCCACATGACTGACATGCAGCTGCGAAACACACAGAACATTACAATAAACACTGCTGCACTCCTGTCACTGTGGTATTACACTGAGCAAGAGAGATGCAGAAGAAAGCTTTCTTTATACATCACCTTGAGGAAAAAATGATGAATCACACCAGGTAAGCAGCCTAGCAGTATTTGCTCWGTAAAACAACTACACAGAGAAAAAGTGGGGTAACTAGGCATTTCTATTAAAACATCTTGCTGTTTAATAAACCACAGGTCTAAGAATTTTAGTGAAGAAAGTTGATGGCTCTTACTAACAAGATTCTTTCCTATCTAAGCAAAGGGGAACCTAAAATGGTATTGCAACACTGGCAGACAGTGGATTCTATCCCTGTTTACACACTGTCCTGTCCAGCTGTGGGTGAAAAATGCACTGAATGCTGTGTGTAGATCCTCTCTTGCTGCTCAAATTCTGACTTCACAATCAGATTTGTTTTCTATGGTTCTGAGCCTGGAGAGACACCAACCCCTCAGAGGTATATTTTCCACTTGTTTACTCTGTGCTTGTGGGCTGTTCCTGATAACCCCAGTTACATCCACCTAAAGCATTAAGGGAACAGCCCAGAACACCAAACTGTCCACAACTGCAATAGCCAAAATGTMTTGTAGTAAAACACAGATCTTGCAAACAGTACCACTGTTAACTACTCTTAAATGCAGCAAAAACTTGAAAATTTGCCTTCAATTAAATAAACTATGATGACTCAAAAAAACTCACTTCACTATTATGAAAAGATACCAACACTGAGGTGAGCAGTACCAGCCTTGTCAAACACCTCCCTGGTGCTATGTGGGCATGAGGATCTGCTGTACCTTAGGAATCAAACAGGTATTTGAAACTACCAAATGAGCAACAGCACTCATTTTAAGAGCATTATCTTTGAAAGCATCAAGAGATACTGATTTCGCTTTAATTCCAGGAGAAAACTTGAAACAGGTTTATACTGGGAAGCGAACATGTTATGACGAGATCCTTACTCAGTTGAAATTATAATAGAGATACACAATATATTATATCACAATATCTCAATACACAATAGAAACCTCACTGGCTTTGCTACAGCAGTCTGCAAATGAAGAATGAAGAACTCACGTGAACTTCCCTTATCTTCCCTTATCTTCTCTAAAGTTCAAATGTGCAAAAGCTTAAGAAATTTGCATGAATGTCAAGTTTAAATAAACCAAGTCAATATGGGAAAAAGTAATTCCACCTTTTAGAAAAAGATGCAATGGTGAGCAGAAGTCTTTGCCTTTTCTTAACAAAAGATGAACAGAGCCCTTACACTTTTGCTTCAGGGTCTTTTCCTCCTCTTCTCTATCTGTCATATATTTATGTTATTCTTCATGAGGGCATCACAGATTCTTAGTCTTCTTAAACAGTGTTTAGCAAAAAAATCATGGTCTATAATATCAAAAAGGGGAACATCTCACAATAGTATGCACCATAAAGCTTAAACATAGCTCGAGAGCCTGACAATAGACAAACATACTTAGGCTTCTGGAGACAAAGGTTTCATGCCCTAAAAATTACCAGTGTTTTCCAGAGCAACACTTGCAATTCTTGGGCTTGTTATTTCTAGTCCAAATCTTGAAGAACCTCAAGTGTTTGTTCTTTCTGGAGAACATGTATTTCAGAAGCACGAGAAAAACACGCCACAGAGATACAAATAATAATTTTTATTTAATATCAGCGATAGTTATTTGCAGGTGTATTCTCTCTCCCCCAAAAAATCTTGGTATTTCAATACTATATTAATACAAATCAGTTTATTTTATTTTTCTTTCCATTTAAGCTATTCTGCTTTGAAAGCCAATTACTTGCTAGCTGTCAGCACTAGAAAGAAAACACAGAATAATGCAAATTAATTTGCTATTTAACAGAGCCAACGAAAATTGCATGTTAACTATGGGTGATCAGTATGTATACACTCAAAACTTTCACAGCCTGTACTTCTATGCAGTTTGAACTTTCTTACTGAAAGGCAGTAAGGAAGGCATTGTGTATAAAGACTGGGCTTGTGGAAAACCAAACAGTCCCCACAAGAACCACATGACTTCTTTATTATTGCTCCACCCTCCAAATTATTTATAAGCAAAATTCAGTAGCTGCACCATCTGCACCAGGACAGAGAGCTCTGTCCTCTTGCCAGACTGTACTGGGGACAGGTGCTCGTGGCCCTGAGAGCATGAGAAGATGGCACTTACATAGGTGCCAGAGGAGCATCAAAAGCCACTCAGCTTCCACAGAAGCAGCCCACACACAGCTTATAACAATCATGCATAGTATTTCAAGGGATTTTGAAAGATACGCAGGAAAAAAAAAATTGTTTCAGGTATTTTCCCACTGTAAAACTCTTTCTGGATTCAGCTTACATTTAATGCAGCCATCTTGTTTTAAGTAGCCCCTAGTAAGTTCGATATATATCACAAGGGTTGTGGGTTTGGTTTTCGTTTTATTTTTCTACTTAGGTGCTACTTCTGCATATTCTCGTAGTCGTAGTAATTGATATGCATACATAAAAGCAGTTAGACCCAAAAGCTCACTTCCTGAGCACTTGGACCAACAAAGTCAAGCTTTTTAATGTTTTTAGTTTGGCTGCTATTTTATTTCTAATATAAAATGGACTCCCACAATGCTTCTGAGGAGGCTGCTTTGTATTCATAAGCTTTTGAATTCAATTAACTCCAGGCATTACCAGATACAACTGCCCAGTGACACAGCGGTGGCAATCAAAAGCTGAGGTGATGAAAGCACTAGGTATTATGATTTGAATGCATTACTGCACTGACTGCCAAAACTACAGGACAGTACCAAGGTGTGCATGTACAATTCAAAGTGTCTTGATGTGAACTATGAGGTATCGGGAAACAGACCTTGCTAAGACTAAACTGTAACATTTAGAGATTAATTATGTTATTGGGAGAGATTTCTGGACTACCAGAAATGGATTATACAATATTATAAGCACAAGAAAAACTTTGTGTGATGTTTTTCTTATGACGCTATTAAAAGCAATTTAATGCTATTATGAAATTAAAACTAAAATGCTATTCTCTCCTTTTAAACTAGATCTTCACCAAGTCAAGGCTTTTCTCCTGTTCAAAATCCATGGTCAGTTTACTCTTGGCATCCATCCTCCATCACAGGAATTCACGGTGGCTACTGCTTTTTACTGAAAAATATCAGAAGCATGTCCTTGACCACAATCTTGCTGAAGCCATGATGACTTCCATAGGGAAAGACAGAAGAGGAGCAAAAGGACTGGTATCACATGTCACCACTTGGGCTGGGCCCAAACTAAACACGGGAATGTTCCCAGGCACACTGTACCTGAAAGAACAATTATCCCTTTCCCATGAAGTCTGGTTATCTCACCACGGTCTCTGGCAGATTCCCGGCATGGGTCAAGTCCCACAGTTGAAAACAATTCTTAAGTGTGTTCTAAGAAAACAATATTTTAACAGTAAAGAGGTGGACACTCTGCAGGTCTCAGGTGTGCTTAAAGTACCGAGCCACAGCCTTTTCCACCTGCTGGTGACACCACTCTTAGAGGGATGCTGCAATGCTGTCTTTAAGGGGCTCTATACAAGAGCAGGAATGCTACAGCCTTGTTGCTCCCTGACCTTTGTCCAAAAGGAYAGAAGATAAAAGCCAGGAGCTGTGTTCAGCAAAAGCACTTGTTTAAAATATTCCTGGCATGGCAGGATCAAAACTGGACTGCCTGGCCCTGTTTAATACCAGCACAATCCCACAGGGCTGTAAAGAGGGGATCCCAGTGAAGTGATGGGGAACTGCCATGTGAAAGATCCAGAATTATTTTTAACATCCTGAAAAGAAATGCAAATATCTCTGCTAGTTTTAAATACTGTCAACCACACCAGCTGCCAAGTCACTTTCAGCAGAGGTGCCGTCTTATCAATAAACACTAGCTATTAACAAATACCAAAAGTGTGGAGGTCCATAAGAGGGCATGCTGGGAATGACAGACAACAGAATATGGAAAATGAAAAATTCTGAGGAAATAAATTAAAAAACAATAAAAATAAACCAGGACTTTTAACAGTCTACAATGTCTCTAAGCTCAAAACTCCGTTTACCATACTGCTGGATGTTCAAAAGAGCTACAAACCACTTACAATTTTCCATTATATTTTAAGTATTTTTCCGTAAAGGAGGAGWTTTTTAACTAATTACATTTCTCACCAAATATATTATACACCAATACGTTAGGCTGTGATAACAGCTGGGAAAGAGATGCTTAGTAATAGTTACTATTTGTACAGAGTAATGGTAAAATAGAAGTGTTCCGTAAAATTGTTTTGCTGGTTTTATGACTACATAAGTCAGAATAAGACATCTATACAACATTGATGTTTCATTATTAATGGCCTGGCTGTGAGTAGAACTATTTTCTTGCACTCTTTGTGCCTTAGAATATTTACAATTGCAGCATTTCTCCATTGGCTGGAGTAATCATTTTAAGGCACCTGCTGAGCGGTAAATTGTGAACCACTRTGATCCCATGTCCATTTCAGACTGACAGATTATGCCAACTGGCTTGATAAACTTGTAACAAAAGATTCTGAGTACAACTGCCCAGACAAAATACATGTGGGATGAAGAGTGAATAAGGGCACAAACCAATCTCCAAGCACACATGACCTCTTAAAGGGACCCATCAAAACCTAGTTCTCAACAAAATGTTACTTAAATTTAAGTTACCCCAATTAAATTATCCTGCTAGATTTTATAGCTWTTTTTCCTAATTTTCCATAGTGTATTTGTCTTCCTTGCTGGTGTAGTGCTAGATATACCTGTGACACACATACTAAAAATTAGGGAAAACGCAGTGAAAAGCAGAGAGCAAAAATCACCCAGCAATAAAGACAGAATAATGATTATTTACTAATTAAACCTTTACTAAAAACCAATAATTAATTCTTTTACAGAACTATTGTTTTTCAGGTCATGTGTAGCAAATCTTCTCTCCCATGAGGCACTTCTACAATAGTGCAAGTCATATAAAATGATAAACTAAATCATTTTTGAAGTAAAAGTACATAAAGGGAAAACCAATACAGATATCCCTTCATAAGCTGATCACTTTGCAACCATTAAGTAATTCAGCACTAAGAATCTAACTACTGAAATATACACAAATGGAGATAGGGAAGAGGAAAACATGATGTGAATGTCACCATTGGATGATTTATGTCAAGCATTATCCATTCTCTGATAATGGCAACCAAATCAAAACCTCTAAGGGAACACTAAAGGTGAGGATGAAAGCACAACTTCACCAGATGAAAGTACAACTCCTATCCCTTTTGTGGACAGCAGCAGAGCTGGCCATGCTCTGTACCATGGGACAAGGGCTCAAAACTTGCTGTCTGAAACTGCACGCAAACAAAAAGCAATAGTAACCCTGAGGACAGAAAGGAGAATGCCATCTCAGCCTTGTGACTAACCTTATTTTCTGCACAGATAAATAAATAAYCATTAGTTTTCATAAACTTATGATTATACAAAGAGTAGGTAAATTCTATCTTTCTTTTGGGGTGGCCTTTTGTTTACAGTGCAGAAAATTACATTTATTCAAGATCCACTCCTGAAGTCAYAATCAAAACCACAAATGCTTTACAAGTAAAAAGGCAGACGAGAGTTTTGAGACTTTAATATCATCCACCCCATCAAATAAGAAAAACAATTACCAGAAAACTGAGACCAAATTAATGTCTGGCGTTTTTTAGTGCTTTTTTTTCTTTGTTTTTTAAACTAAGCTGATTTCAGCAATCAATAAATAAGTTTCAAAGGGCTCTTTCAGTAAAGACCAGGCCTAGCCAGCAGGTATTACATTAACAGTCATTATCAATTAGGACTCACTGGGAACAGACATTATTTACAAAGCAAGAGTTCTGGGAATCCACTCATGTGTTAAAAGAACCTCTGTACTGCTCCACAGTGATGTTAGCAAAGCTAAGTGCTGCTTCATTAAGTGCAGTACACACACTTCTTAATGGAGAGCAACTCTAACAGTCAGATGGAGTCCATCTTTACCATCTAGTATGGGATAAACACATTCATGTWAGGAATTTCAGAAACAAGGGAAAACATTGTCCATTTTTTCCTCTTAGCTTTTTTTCCCCTTAGAAAAATATGTCTTAAATAAAGAATCAGTGTAAACTAGACAAATATTCTTCAGAGCTCCTAAATTCTGTCAGCCTTTAGCAAGTATAAATGTAGTGAAGGAAGGTCAAAAATGACAAAATATTTCCCCTTCTGAGAGTTATCTCCTCAATTCCATTCAGGCAGACATCGATCACTCCAGTTTATGATGGAAATAGCCACACAAGGGAAAGAAAGGAGGACAAGTGTTTCTGATGAGTCATTTTGTTATTTCTCAATAAATCCTTCTCCTCCCTTCTCCAAATGCCTCTTCCAGTAGATAAAAACATCAGAAACACATTTATTAAGTCATATGTACTTTTACAAGGGCTGTTCTTTTTGATATTTTGATGATTACAAAGCTTGCAAGTTACACAAACACAGAAATATCACTGTAGCTTGAAGACACAAAGGGAATGTATTATCTAGTGATGCCGGTGGTCAGCACAGTAACAAAACAAACTGGGCAATCAGGAGTTGAAGGATTTGGTTTGGGCGCAACATTGTGAGCCATAGGTGACAAGGAGATAAGCAGCATCATCCCCTGTAAGAAGAGAAGGCTCTGAAATGCTGTTAGTATTTGCACTGAAACAAACATGCAAGTGAATTTATCAGTCTCTTCTGAGAGGAAAGTATCTTAAGAAGCACAATTAAAATGATTTTTAAAATCCTCCACTGCAACCAATTAAACGTAATTGTATCTCCTTTTAATAGAGGCCACTTGTCACCACCCTGATGTGACAAAAAAATTACAAAGGGCAAAACTGTTTCCCAGATCAGTGTTCATCTGTCTCCCAATGATAAGTGGTATTGAGTGTCATTGAGATGGTTCAACTGTTGATTAAAGAAACAGTAGAAAGAACAGAAGGCACKTTCAAAAGCAGCTTAATGCTGAAACGCTCTGAAATGCCTGTTCTTGGGTAAGGTTTGGGTAATATCCTATTAATTGGGAGCACGCTCTCCTGAWATAACAAATTAACTACACAAATTCCAGCAAGCAAACACAACTGCTGGTTATTTTAACATGAAAACTGCTGGTAATTTTAACATGAAAAGTAACTTTTAATGTTTTTGAACAAGTATGACTCAGTCCGACAGAGTCATTTTACTCCTATCCCTTCCCTGCACCTTGAAACAGTCTGTCCAACATTTCCATGATAAAATGTGCCTTGCTGCTCTCGCTCAGCACTACCCAAACATGAAATGAGCCCTTTTCACAGAGATGCATAAGTTCTCATTCTGCACCAGTGATTTCAACAGTGGTTTATGCTTAGAAATGGCACTGCAGGATCAGGACTTCAGTAGCGTCCACCTTGAGAAAGCAACTAATATGCAACATGTATTTCTGTAAATCAATTTACTCACAGGCTGAGAAGAAAATGCAGAAAAAGATGCTGTKTCCACCCTCTTTGTTTTAAACAGCTGAGGTGTTTAAACACCAAAGACAGTGAATGGGACTGTATTAAGAAGTTGATTGACTTGCCAAGCTTACCACAGGCATTCAACATTCAAGACGCTGGCCTAAAGTTGTGCTTAAAAATGAGCTTTCTTGTTTTTTTCTGGGGCCTTAGCCATTAGGATTTACATTTGAAAAATTCTGTAGGCAACACCAAAGGCTATAAAACTTCATTAAAAGCAAGAGAAAGGTATACTGACCCTCTTTAAAAATTAAATGCTTTCACGCATTTTAGAGCACCAGGTATAAACTAAAATCTCTAGCAAGGTGTTAAATGGCCATRGAGGTAAATAAGGAATAATACAAACAGAATGAACCTTGATAACATGCATTCACTCCTTATCAGCACCTAATCYCCTCCAAACATTACCTTATCAAGAAATAAGCAGGACCAATGAGAAAAGGGAGGCTATACCCCCCATGAGGTTTTTAACATTACTGAATGTTACAATATTCAAATGGACAGTGCCCTTTTCAAAAAACAACCTCTTTATTACAGTCAGGCTTTAGCAGAAGTTCATACCCATAAACTCTCTAAAAGCCGCCAGGTTTCCCTCAATTAGTTGAACATAAAGAGTAGCATTGTAYAAAAAACCACTCTTCCTCTTGCCCGGTTTGCAACTTTTTATTTAAATATAAATAGCGTTAACTTTCTCCATGTGATTCATTTAGCAGGTTAAAAGGTCCACAGGACTATACAGCACTCATTTAAGTAGTTCATGGTGAGCAGTAATTATATCTGAGCTGTTGTAGTGGAAATGGAATGCAAAGTGATTAATGATGTACTAGGATAAAACATTATTACTYAATACAGAACAGCCCCATCTTCAGAGTAAACCAGTCCTTATAACCCAGCATGGCCTTTTGTCCTTCTCATCCCCTAAATACATGAAAATAACAATCAAAAGATAAAATAATCCAGCATCTGGATTAAGATGAGCCAACAGGCTGCTCAATGGGATCTCATCCGTGCAGTTGTAGTCAACTTCAAAGTGAAAAAGAAGCGGGATGCCCCACAGAAGGAGACAGGAGTGGGAACAAGGGRGACAGTCTGTGTCCAAGAAGAGTCATTGAAGGTCAGTAGGTGACCCCTGGCAAGTCACACCTGCTCAGCCTCTCCCATATACCACCTCMTTCCACTTGCCCAACAGCCAAAATTCCCAGCTGAACCTCACATCTGTGTGCTACCTGCCCATCTCCATCTCTAGGTATGTACCCCATTCATTCACTCTCTCCACTAATTTGAGTATTCCTATCCATGGTGCTAAAAAATCAGTAGCGTGAAAAATGTCCACTGTCCCTACTAAGTGCTTTCACAGCAAGAGAAAACAATCACCCTGAGCACAATTTGGAAACAGTGCTCATATCCAGTTTTCCAGGAATAAGCCCTCTGAAAGAATAAACAAGAAAACACATAAAGAGATCAGCCGGAATTTTAAAGGCAAAACTGTGTTGTGTGAGAGCAACAGCACTGTGTACCCAAAAATCAACAGCCAGATGCCAAGTATTCTGGAATATGAACTCAGTATTATTTTTGTTACCAAAGTTTACAAACCTGAGTTGATGCCAAAGAGAAAGCGAACATTCTCATTTTGCAACAGACCTCAGAGAGAGCAAAAGCTTTTATGAGGGCTCTCCCTGAAGCCGAAGACAAGCAGCCTGCCAGCTTAGGAGCTGTGATTGCAAAGTTTAGTGAGCAGCATCAGGATCCAAAGGGAAGTGTACTATCAGACATTTAGCTTGGCTACTGCAGTTACCACCTTAGTCCATGAAGAAGGCAGAGTCAGGACATTTACACACGAAAAACCAAAAACAGGACTTCAAGCATTGGCTGACAAAGAACAGCAGCAGGGCATCAATGTCACATTAATGCAGCAAGTGACCCGTCCAATATCCACAGCAAAACCTGTCATGCCCACCCTTAAACTGGAAATAAAGATGGATGTTGCGTATTTCACTTACACATTTTTCAGTCTGAAGATTCCTCTAACATAAGGTTTTTTGGGGCAGCATCTGAAGGAAAAAAAAAATAAAAAAWACCAAACAGGAAAGACTAAAAAAACTGATCACATCTAGGGATTTCTCATCATTCAATATAGTTTTCTCATTACTCTATCACAAGCTTCAACGCATCTGACCAATGTAGTGTAAAGAATTACAGGCACACCAGCAGTTTTGCAAGAAGAAGGMAAAAAGCCAAACCAGTGGAAATCAAAGGGAAAAAAAAGTTTATGGGAAAATGCCATTGTCTCACAGGCACCTGGAATTCCATAGAACATTAATGGGAGSAGCACATGTTAGAGAGCTTCTCCTTTCCAATGCAGCCACCAAGTAAAAGAGTGTGCCAAAGAGGGCAATGAAGATAAAAAGTTCAGAAAATCAGATCAATGGAGAAAGCTTTAGAGAGTGACAGTTTACTTACAGAGGAGACAGAAGACATCTGAGGGAGCAAGGAAAAACGAGGCAAGTCAAAGSCTTGCAGCTTGGAAACCATGCTTTTCAAGGTCAAAGTGGCCTTTTCCAGTAACTTTCCAGCTAGGTAATAAAGAAAAGCAAAATAACCGAGTAGCAGAGACTGTGGAGCTCACTCGGAGGTGCTGAGGGGCTCTGCTGATCCACCCACATGAGAGA
Source organism: Malurus melanocephalus (assembly GCF_030028575.1). Taxonomy (NCBI): domain Eukaryota; kingdom Metazoa; phylum Chordata; class Aves; order Passeriformes; family Maluridae; genus Malurus; species Malurus melanocephalus. Next base: position 3,120,328 of record NW_026623273.1, on the reverse strand, counting down.
CTCTGGTTTCCTATGCACACTGCCCACTCTCCAAAGGACAGAGGTGCAGCCACTCCGCGCTCAGTATGGCACCAGCAGCAGCTGCATTATRCCTACCACAATCCCTGCACAATCAATACCTTGCGTCGGTAACCAATCATTTAGTAAAATTCTGTCTGTTTCAAGGCATTTTAATATCTTCATGAACATCRAAAAAACAGTTCTCTATAACAGAAAACTGACAGCAGTTGGGTTGGTTGCAAAAAAAAGTTCAATAAAAGATCCTTCAGGTGACATGAAAAAAATTCAGTTGGCTTCATTTACGTTGATGTACAATTCTACAGAAAGACTGATTTTTTTATTTCTACTGAATTTGTATTATTTTATACAATACAAAATATATATTTCTATGAAACTTACATGAATTTATTTGAAATCACTTTCATTCAGCTGGTTTTAATTCATTAAAATAATTCTTCAGACTGAAAAGCTTTTATTTTAAATGTGTTTAACCAATCCAGCATTTATGAGTTATACAATCATAGCTACTTCTGAGAGATGAAGCTATTACTCTAATTCAAGCCAATAGCAGGAATTGGCTTGATTTCTTGAAAATTTGTGTTTTTCCAGAAAAATTGCTATTTCTTTTATCCAGTCAGAGCAAAGCTTATAGTGAAAAGCTAACACACGCCATTGCACAGACAGAACTAATTATCTTTACTGTAAGTTAAAGAGTCCAGGATTCCTGCAATCGTCATATTTCATCATATATACAGAATTCCCTTAAAACCTCACATTTCATAAAAGTATTTTCCTACAGCTATTTTAGCAAGACACAAAGAAGCAACTAGTATTGAGGATCACTAGATTTCAGCAGGAACACAGTGTACAAAAAATGTATTAAAAGCACAAGTAATCACCATGTGGCWCAGCCACAGGTGACTGTATTTGTTTTGCTCAGCACCATAAATTATCCTGCTATTCCTGAATGCCGCCTGCCAGTTCTCCAGGGCAGGTATCTTATAAACTTATTTGTTTAGCAYAGCTGACTGAATTGCAAACTATGGCTGTGGCACTGTATAAGTAATAAGTTATTGTCACCTGAGGCAAGAGTCTTTGCTCCCGTTTATCACAGCAGACAGCACATTAACAGCAAAATTCAAGATACCACTGAAAGGCAGACACTAAACTGAGGTGGCCGAGGCGGCCTTACACTTCTCATAGTCTGCTGAGTCTTGTRCAGAAGGCAAATAATAACTCAGGTATCTAGTGCATATACTTAATACAACATCATGTGAGTATCCTTCAGCAACTTCAAYAAACTCTGGAGACCACCTACATTGATGAGCTACCATTTCCCAYGGTACATTAATGAGGTCACATTTCCCATGTGCTGGTTAGTACATTGGGCTGACAAAAAGCAGCTTTGTGCCTGGCCAAAACCAACCTGGCTGTGGGCTGCTGCCAAAAGGACCTGACTTGCCCTTCCTGGTGACAAGCAGACCCCTGCCACACGTTCCCAATGTCTCCTGGTACCAGGCAGTTGTGGGACAAGTTGCATCAGCCCTGCGAAAGCTGAGCTCCCAGCCAGGGGCGCAGCTCATGCAGCCTATGCTGCAGCCCTCATGGCATGGAGACGAGAGCCACCTCAACAATCAATCTGGGCTTTAATTTGCAGCCATAGCTTTTGAATGTATTTCACATCTGATTCTCTTCTAAGCAGCCTGTGTATTGACACAYGCCCCACAAAGCTGCGTGACTCTTAATTTCAGTGACTGAAGATTTATATTTGGACTAAGGAACCACAGGTACTTAGGAGATAATGGGCTACTGATATTCCAGCACATTGCTAGAGTAGTCAAGCTGTCAAGTGACAATAAAGAATAAACAAAATCTAAAGAATCAAAGGATATCCCTGCTGGTTAACTTTCTTTTTCTTTACTGGTGCAGTTTCTATTACCACTAGCCTCAGGAGACTTATTGTCACTCACTTGGTAACCTRTCTGAATAGTCAGAACTACAAATCTACTCTGTACACATTTATGCATTTGTGCATATAAAATCTGATATGCAGACACAAACACCATGTTTTCCCTTGGTAAAACATGCCACAGTATACAGAATACCTGCAGGAAAAAAATCACACACTTACATGTCTTGAAAATAAAAAGATATGCTTGATGATTAATTTTCAGTTATGAAATGCAATAGTCTTATTCCTTCAAGACAAAATGCTTACTGATWATAAAAGATAAAGCAAGTCACTTTTCGAGAAAGGGAAAAATTATTAAGCCCACATATGTCTTTCTCCCAATAGTTTTCCACCTAACAGAAAGACAGAATGGTTTGGGCAGCAAGGGACCTTAAAGGTCATCTAGTTCCAGCTCTGCTGCCACCAGCAGGGACACCTTTCACTAGACTAGGTTGCTCAAAGCCCTATCCAACCYACTCCTGAATATTTTCAGAGATGGCGCATCCACCACCTTTCTGGGCAACCTATTTTAGTGCCTCACCACCTTCAGAGAAAATAATTTCTTCCACATATCTAATCTAAACCATTCTCCCTTGTCCTATCTCTGTCTGCCCTTGTAAAAACTACCTCTCTGGCTTTCTTGTAGAAGACTTTTTTTAAAACTTTTTTTGCTAGCTTAGCTTAAAAAAATAATCAAATGCATTTTCCTGTCTACAAAACACCCAGGAACATGCCAGAAAGTAATTAGGAATGACAAGCATATAATGACATACAAGCTGCAAGTATTCAGTTTTCAGTCTGGAAAATAAAACACTTAACGGATATGGAATGCTTTTGCTCCAGCTCTTTTATGCATAGCTGGCATGACTGATCTGAAAAATAAGAGAACATGTGCCAGTCTACTTTTCAGGCAGAGTTCAAACAACAGAGAAATTTAAACATAGAAAAGAAAAATCCGACTAACCACACCAGGTGACTGAATTAACTTTCCAGAGCAAGGATGAGTGTATCCGAGAGCCTGCAGTAAGTCTCCACAAAGAGASTGGTTTGTACTTGAACACTGCCAGATTCCTACTTTTGCTAAAGAGCAAGATTTTAGCCATTCTAAAACTGGTGAAGACTATCTGCTTGTACCCTGCAGATTGGTCATCATGTGACAGAAGCCAGAGTTACAAGCTAGGATTATTTTAGAGCATATTTACTGGTGGTGTTTTAGTTTTTCTGGATTTATGAAAATAACTTTTAAATAAGTCGACAGACCAATGTGAATTGTCTGAAAGTAKACTGCATTTTGAGCAAATGTTTAGAGATCCAGTACATTATGCAAAACTTCAAAATGAGCAGATTTGCTTGCTAGTGAGCAACAGGATGCAGTACTGATACCTTGACTAGAAACTTTCCCYTAAATCTCAACAGAAGAAGAGCTCCTCTGGATCAGCTTGCTGATGAACAACGAAGGAAAGTTTTATGATGGAAAAAAAGTTTCCTCTTGTGCAACTTGGCAGCAGTAGGTTATCAAAGATGTATCTGTCCCAAATAACGCTGGCACTGTATTTCAACTACTTAGCAAAGTAACTGTGCAGCATATTCTTGTCCTGCGCCTCACAGGACAGGCTTGCTGCCAACTGGGTCATACAACAATCAACAAACCATACTCCAGAAAGGATGCTAGAATCTTCCCAGCAGCATCTAGCATTAAAGCAATTAAATATACTTAATGAGTATAGTGCTGGACTTCCACTTTATTAACAAATTGCTCAAAGGGGTCTGATCAGCAGAAAACTTCATACTCAGCCGTGAATCTCTAACTTATGTAAACCTTTCARTTCATGCTACTGGCAAAAGGAACAGCTGGAAGAAGAGGAATAGTCTGTTTGTAGGCTCCCTGGACTCTTGGGTTGAATATATCATCCATGAAACACAAGCAACACCTGGCTTATTATTAATTCCAAGACTACATAAAAACCAAGAGCACAATACATTCAAAACTACACCAAAACACTTAACCAAGTATTCCCCTCTTCCATGAGGAATAAAGAAGAAAAAAAAAGTGAGAGGTTCTGCTATGGTTTGGAAACCAGTGCCATGAGCAGAGGCTTCGAAGGCTCACATCTGGCTGAGGTCTTTCTGAACTCACTGCCGAGCCTCGCATGCAGTCATGGACAGGGTTATGGCTCCATTCCTAGCCACAAGCTGCGTATCGATTCCAGGAGCTACTGCTTGGGAAATACAGACCAAATCTTTCACTCCGATCCACGATCTATGCTACAATCCCTTTTTCACAGCTACACTGAAATCCCAAATAGAAGACACGGTATGCRTTCCCACAGCTAACAGGATAAGGTGAGAAACACTTCCCTCATAAATATAACTTCTACCTGATGTCTGTCATTCAAACTGTAGAACAGTCCACAGAGTATWAATAATCCCCTGCAACAAATGGAATCATAATTGGCTTTGAGCAATTTCAGAAAACTAATCTTCACCGCAGTGGTTGCTGCTCTCTCTAATTCAGCATGAGCATCTGGCAACAAGTGATTCCACTGAGTAATCTTGGCAAAACTTGGAGACATTGTTCTAAATTTCCTTCAYAACTTCTCAATGCCGGACTGTATTAGTAGTTGAAGAGAAACTACTCCTGTGGGTCTCCTTGACCCCATGRTAAATACCTCTGGGGTCCATGTGGGTCTTCTTTACCATTTCAACGTTAGCTTAAATTTGCAACAATTGAATGACCATGGTCTACAAAGTGATTTGCTGGTAATATAGGGAAGAGCAGGCAACACTTAATATCCATGAATACATCTTTTAAGCCAATGGCAAGAAGTACTAACATCACATAAAATACATCCAAAATTTGTAAYATTATTTGCAGATAGTTCCCTAGGGTCTTATGTCATTTATCAGAAAGGAGTTACAAATGATGGCTTTGAAAGCATTATTCCTTACCCAGACCACACACCAGAAGTCTGCAAAGAAAAAGTCAAAGCAATACGAGCATTTGTTTTCACTTCTTCCAATGACAAAATAATATAATGAATGGCATTAGTCCTTTCCTGAAGTAACTGAACTGCTCTGCCAAGACAAAGACAAATAAATGAATGGTAAGAGCAATAAGGATCAAAAGTCAATGCAAAAAGCCAGAGCYGCCGATAAGCAACTATTTTTACTGCAGAAGACACAGAAAGGTCAGTGTTGTTGAAGCTGAAAGTCATACCCTGCATCTTTGATCTACAGTGTTAGACTTACTTGAAGTCTCAGTTGCTTCATGCATCCTAGAAAACTTATACAAGTTCATGTACATTAGTCCACACTCAGAAAGACTTCAATTTCTGCTTAGCAGAAGCAAAGGGAGAGGGGCTGGTGAGAAACAGGAGGTGGCAACTGTATTTGCAGGCTGCTGGATGCTCAGCTGCAGCTGCCATGTCTGCCTGAGCACATCCAGTGCTTTCCCCTCAAGCTGGTTTCAGCCTGTAAATATGTTCACTGCTTCTGATCAAGTATTTTAATAACATTTTGTAAGAGCACCTATCTGCATTGTTAAGGTAGGGAGTGATGAGAGTATCTGGAAAATACCAATCTACTGGGATATGAAGCAACAATGAAAAGTCCCAAGAAGAGAGAGCTGTACGACCTGCAGGTCCCAAAGCCACAGCTGAGGCTGCTGCTCTGTAGTACTGCTCAATCTTAACGGGAATGGATGTAGGTCAGTGCAGGTGTCTGAGATGTAAAGAACGGGAAAGATAATTCTTTGGCCCAGAAAGCTACAGTTCTGCTTCATATAAATAGGATTGTATATATGAACAGTTCRCGTGAACAGTCACAGCCTCTTGTAAGATGAGGCTCTTTGGCAGGAACCTTTTAGAAATTTAAAAAATACAGACAAATAAGTAACTAGTGAGAGATAGCTCTGCTTCAACCCTAACAATTGGTGCCACTGACAGCTCACATTTTGTTTTCACWCTCCAGCATCAGTAAATAATGCAATATAAACAAACAGTATGTGTACCAACAACTCAGATATGAATTGAGTAGRTGAATGACAGTTGCTTGATGCAAATATACCACCTTTCTGATCCCTGTATTTTTACATGCTGTTGTACTGACAGGCTGCTAAAAAATACTGCCAACAGTATGCCATTTGGAGAGCACAGCAATGCAGGCCATTGGCAAAATCAGTCCTACACTATCAAAAACATTTCTACTCCTACCATAGCTTTATTCATGAAGCACTACAATCTTTACAATAATAATAAAAATTTAAAATATTTTAAAAATCAGCATGAAAATATACTTCTGGGTGCATTTCAAATTACAATTCAAATTAATCATCTTGAGGAAGTTAAACTTTTTTAYTGTGTTTCAGTCCAACCATCTCAAACATCCTTAAACAAATCACTACTCTTAGACTTAAACATGTTTTCTTGATTACTGGCCATATAATGTTCAGTTACGTGTTCATAAAAATGTCCACTTAAGACATAACTTCTGTCTTTCCAMCAACCATTAGTTCCCCAGGCTTTCATGTCCTGATCTCCCTCTTGAACATAATCCATTTTGTTTCAGAAACTATTCAGAACCTGTATGCAGTCCCTGGCCCTCAATCCTTCAATCTCTTCTCCTTTTCTGCAAGATTTAGTAAACTGAAACACTGAGCATATTTTAACACTGTAAAAAAACTCCTCCATCTTCTAATTGAAGATCTCTTGTGGTTAACTAGGCTCCTGGTTTCCTTGGGTTGGAAATAACATTCAAACAAAAGGCCAAAATTATTTTTTAAAAATCTGCTATTCCTACCTCAGCAACGAAAACAGGAGCACAACTATGGGAAGGTTCTGCGTGAAGATTTCCATTATATCATTCAATGTCAACATAAACAACTAATCAGGAGGAATGTCTCTTCCTAAATCCTGTTTCTTTTTTCTTTTGATGGATGGACTTTTTATTCACACTGACTCCATAAAGCTCCCTTGGGCTGTTATGGAGAGAGCTCTTCACCCTCATCTGCAGTGTTATAACAGGACAGGAAAAGGGACCTGCAATGATTTCCAGAATATACCTGATTACCTTAATAAAATATAAGCCTTTTATATTTGGAAAGAAACAAAAAGCAATAGAACAGGCCACAASAAACACATGGGTTCAACACCAAAAAACACTACTTTTTCCATCATGCCAYTAAGTGCACTCATCTATGCCACAAGCTAGATCAAAGATACAAGGGCACAATGGTTTTATTACATATTTGTTTATTCCCCTGTATGTTGAATAYAGGTCTTATACAATTATATACCACAAGCCTGAAAAATCATAGAATGTCAGGGGTTGGGAYTGGCTGTAAAGATCATCTAGTCCCAACTCCCCTGCTATGGGCAGAGATGCTTCTCACTACACCTGTTGGCTCAAGGCCTTAYCCAACCTCGCCTACAACACTCCCAAAGCTGGGGCATCCACAACCTCCCTGATCAACTTGTTCCACCACCCTCACAGCAAAGAATTTCTTCCTCACATTTAACCCAAATTTCCCCTCTTTCACTGTGTACCWATTACTCCTTGTCCTATCACTACAGCTCCTGACAAAGAGTCCCTCTCCATTTTTCCTGTAGGCCCTGTCASGTCCTGCCAGGTTGCTGTGAGGTCTCCAYACACCCTTCTCTTCTCCAGGCTCAACAGCCCCAACTTTCTCAGYCTGGCTTTGCAGGGGAGGTGCTCCAGTCCTCTTATCAACTTTGTGGCTTCCTCTGGACTTGCTCCAACAGTTCCACGTCCCTCTTAAATTGGGGACCCCAGTGCTGGATGCTCCAGGTGGGTCTCAGCAGAGCAGAGCAGAGGGGCAGRATCCCCTCCCTCYCCTGCTGCCCACKSTGYYCTGGRTGYAGCCCAGGATTCCCGTGGCTTTCTGGGCTGTGAGCGCTCTCTGCCAGCTCCTGGTGAGTTTTCATCACCCATCCCCCCCAAGCCCTTCCCCACAGGGCTGCTCTCAATCAGTTCTCTGCCCTACCTGTGGCTGTGCCTGGACTGCCCCAATGCAGGTGCAGGATCTTGCACTTGGCCTTGCTGAACTTCAGGAGGTTTGCATGGTCCAACTCTCAAAYCTGTCCAGTTTCCTGTAGATGCCATCCCTTCCCTCCCGTGTGTCGACTGCCCCACAGAGCTCAGGGTCATCAGCAAACTTGCCGAGGGTGCCCTCGATCCCACTGTCCTTGTCACTGACAAAGRTGTGGAACAGCATTGTCCGCAGGACGAACCCCTGAGCGACACCACTCCTCACTGCTCTCCACATGGACAATGGGCTGCTGTCCACAAYTCTGAGTGTGGCCATCCAACAAGTTCTTTATCCATCAAGTGGTCAGTCCATCAGCTGATGTCTGTTTAGAGACAAGGATGGGCCCCAGGACAGTGTCAAACTGCAGATGTCCACGTAGACGATACCAATTGCTCTGTCCCCATCACAGAAYGTCACCCCAGTTTTTCAGATAAGATTTCCCCTCGCTATAAAGCCACWTCGGTATTACAATGACGTATAAAGCAAATATTCTTGTTCCTCTTGCTTCAATATAGGTTAGGCAGTCTCTCATACCATTTAAAGAGGTGAATGCCATGCTTCCTTAATGTCAGCCCCAGCACCTCTGTGGTCAGCTAAAGCCCTGAGAACCAGCAAGCAGAATCCACTGTATTTAACACATTTCTGTGTGCCTTGTGGTGGATGAAATTACATGCCACTGAAAAAAAATCTGGATCTAGTACAACCAAAGAAATTTATTTTCTGAAAGATACCTATTATTTCAAGGAAATTAGTTATTCAAATGAAATACTTACCTAAGAACCAGCAGTAACGAGGCACAGGCTGCTTTACAACAGTGACTTCTTTTTCTGAAATGTTTTCTGAACTGATACGGCCATCCTAATTAAAGCACCTCAGAGCTGGAAGATAGCAGAGCTCATCCCACAGTTCCACAAAAATAGCCTTTCTCACAGGGAAGTGGAGGGGCCTTTTCTCCCCATCTCAGGCTGCAGTCCCTCCATGCTRTACACGCTGTCCTGCAGCAGCAGAAATGGCTGGTGTACAGCAGGCCAGCACTGACCATATCACATAACAAGCACCTCTCCTGTGCAGTGTTTGTTAGCGCCACCCAGCACGAGCAGACCCAGAGGCTCACTGCCACTCTCCAAAGGTCAGAAATCACAGCTGAAAAGTGTAAAGCACTGTCTCACACGCTCTTTCTGATCCTACCGCAAAACCATTGCAGCTGTAAGATAAGCTCATTCACACATGCTGGACCAGTTGGCACTATTTGGAACAGGAACAAGTCAAGYCTGAAATGTTTTGGTTGCATGTGTTGCAGTTATATGTGTGCCTCAGCCAAAACCTGCAAACAGATTCTAAAAAAAGAGCAGGATTTTCCACTGCATCCTGCAAATCATTCCTTCAGGTGGCTCAGCTCACCTAGTATGTCCTCTAAAGCAGTCAGGATGCAACCTGCAAGACCAAAGCCCCAGCATAAGCACAGCTCACTGGATTGATCTCTGTGTCCTATAAGGCAGATGGCCTGGTGGAATCCTGACCATGCTGTATCCTACTCTGTTTACTTAACATCTGACTTAGTCCTTGGAGTTACTCTGTGTCTGACTGTAAACTGGCACAGTCATTAGGAAAGCTACAGTTTTCTTGGAAGTTTCATTAGCAAAAGTTCCACAGTGCTCCCCTGACTTATTTTAATAGGCTCAGCCATTAAAAAAACCCAAAGATACAGCAGCTTGCATTTGCTCTTCCCTCAATCCTCATATCAGGTCTTCCTTACTCTTGGCAGAACAGGTAAAGTTTGTCCCAAAGTAATCACAAYCCACACAAAGCAAGGGACAAAAACCACCATCTAGAAGGAATCCTGCTTTGTTTTCACTCACTTTTKATAGCATCACATAAAGCCATTAGCAATGCCACAAACCATCAAAACACCGAAGAGTTCAAGCTCTTCTGGATGAACATAGTAAACAAGGCACTGYTCAGAACAATTATAGAGTAGGTTCATAACATGGCTCTTGAGCAAACACAGTTTAATAAGCATTCCAGAACAAATTTAAACAATATTTGCAGTCATGCGATAAAGGAGAGCCCAACTCATTCTCTATGCAGCAACAACACACATACGAAAAAGGCAGGCAAAAAAGGGTAAGAAACAGAATATAGAAGAAATCAGACTGCTTGCTGAACATTTGAGAGCAGCTGGGAAASAGGAACGGAAGGCAAAAAACTGACTATTGTATGCTCATTTAACTGAGATATCTGGAATAAAATCTGCCGGGGTTTTTCAGTCTGTTTCTTCTGTCCTACAGGCTGTACTTCACAGTCAGACTATCTCCAAACTCCAGGAGGCACAAAGGGAGTGGTTTGGCTATAACCAATAAGATTGTAGGGATAGACTATGCATGTTAAAACTCAAAACTGTTGTTCCAGGCACAAAGATATAGTTCCCAGAAGTACACAAGTACAGTTTCTACCAACCATCAACACATCCTAGAGGTCTACTTCAATACAGTGTTTTACTSATCTCCTTTTCTCTTGAGGCAGCAAAAACTCAAGCACACCTTAAATGCCTGAATGCTGCACCATGATGGTCATTATTAATAACCTAACTTTCCAAATTCCCTTCAGAGCTGCTGCCTGTTAGCTACTGACAAACTTGTTTTGTACAAACAAGTACTATCATGCATCTGAAAGAGTACTTCATGTTTGGACTGACCACTTACAAACTGAGCTTGAAGACAGTAATAGATTTATGACAGTATTTAAACAGTTTTTGAAGTACTATATATTAATTATCTCTACCACTGTTAATGGTCTACTCAAATGCAACTGATTATTTGTGTTTATGTTTTCATATATCACCTTTTTCCAGGATTATGAGCAATAAGCTTATTAAGTAATCAGAGGCAGCAATCTGCTGCCTTAATGAGCATAAAGCCAGCAAARCAACTTTGCACATTTTGAGCTCAGTTTCACACATTATGAACCCATTCTCAGTAGTCACCTGTGCCAGACATAGAGGCCCAGCAGGTCTAGCACTGTAATACACTAATGAGTCTCCCTAAATGGCTACAGAAAAGGAGAAATGGGGAAGCATAAATCATTCCACACCAACAGAATGGGTGCTGTGTTTGTTCTCCTAATGAAGAGAGGTTAAAATTTTCTGCTACATTTACCAGAGATTCATATCCTCGCTAGGAGAGCTCTTTGTCTCCACCACATCGCCAGTGCTCTCCATGTACCACCTTCCTGCRCAGGACCATTATCCCAAGCTGTGAACCCTTCCAGAAAACTAGTTCGGACACACAGCAAGACAAAATACTACACTGCAGACTGTGTCACTTCAAATAGGAGTAGTTTTGTACCTAATTTATAAAGCTGAACATGATTTTGTAGGTATGGRTGTTGGCATTGCAGTCGGTGGATCTTCTGGCAAGTCAAAAGACAAACATAAATGGCTTAGATTAGCATGCTAAATATGAATAGCACGGCAGATGGAGTTTTAAAACTCAGGAATGCTTGATTACTGGTCTAGTTCTTCAACTACTGAGCACAGAGATAATGAAGTGGGGCAATGTTACACGTGAAAAGTAAAGCTGACTCAAGTGTCTGTGCACATGCATCCACCACCAAGGGTGTTTTCCAGCAGGTATTCCTTCAATAAAAGTAATTTTAATTGTCTTTTACAACTTCACAACACTGTACATCTGAAATGCCCAGCAAAGAGCAAGGTATATTACATTRTTCAGGTGAGACATTAAGTTCCACTCTATTGCAAATTGCCCTGCTACTGTGAAGCATTTCTGAAGTTTATACTACCTTGTTACTAATGAAAAAAAGAAAACATTCCAGTGATTAAGGTATTTTCAATAAAACACATGCTTTCTAAAKGTCAATAAAATATGTGCTTAAATGTACTTTCTATTCATAATCTGCAGTAAATGTTATATGGACAACATTTAATCTCTGTCAGAGAATAGCCTTCACAATTTTCTGCGAAAATTTGTTTCTCATACACTAAAAACCAGCTCTTTGGTAAGAGGATGCTTGTTCCATCTCTCAWGAACTAAAATGATGTGTAAACAAACACCCACCTCATACAAAGACTTAAACTGGGATTCATAAAGGGTAAAGATTTCCCTAGTGATAAACAATTTGAGCACAAAGTGTTCCTTCAAGTCCTGACATAAATCTGTTCCTGCCAAGCTAGTATCTCATTGCGTCAGCCTTTCGCCTTCGCCACAGCGAAGTAGCAAGCCTACTACCTCTCTCCCTGCTTTCCTCACACTGTCCTCTTCCCAGAATTACTACCTCAGTTCCACTGGGTTAAAAAATTGTCTTTCCATCAGACAAATATTTGGTAAAAATTAAGAAAAACACTTTATATAAAGAAACCTGATCCTCTAGCTAACCTATCACTGAAGGACTCCCATGTGGACTGAGTAGACTCATTATCACTCTGCTGGTATCCTTGCTCTTCCTTACCCAATCAGTTTTATTCTCCCTTCTTGTTATTCCCATAGTTTTATTTATTTGTAATGCTTTCAAAATGTTTTTACATATACCTTAAGACTGCGAGATCTTCAACTGGGCTGAATGCAAGCAAATGCTTTTGTGTCTGATAAAGCACTTCTTTTTCAGTTAAGACCAAAAAAAAAAAAAAAAAAAAAAAAAATCAAAGCATCTCTGCCTACATTACTTTCTCAGCGACAAATATTCACAGCTTCTGTTTTATGCATTAAAATACAATATTTCAAATAAGATACATGATGTTATATTTATTTGGTTCAATACTCTTTTTAATGGCACAAGATAAATACTAGGTTTGATAAAAGACAATTTCTTCAGCAAAAGTTTCATTTAACAGGAGCAAGGTATAGCTCCAGTTTACCTAAGCACTTACAGACAATTACATACAGYCAGGTGAAAAAGACTCTGTGAAAGAAGGTTAACTCTAAAAGGACCACTATATACTCATATATCCTCAGTCTCCAGTTTACGAAAAGCAAAGGTACCAATCTGTAAACAGGGGATTTGCCTTCAGAGTTTTTGACCATTTCTTCCTGGAAAAGGGTACAAGTGGTCATGTACAGTATGACATACTACTTCAGTTTGTAAAAATGTTTAGAACTGAGCTCTGTACATTTCCCCAACACAGCTGGTGTGTCACAGACACCCATGCACTCTCTGGGAGCAGTGCTGTGGGCTTCATAGTGCTACAGGAATTARTACCTCTATAGAGCCCTTGATTTTTTTATACTTGAATGGTGCTACACTGTGCTATGCAAATACAGCAACACCAGGAGAGAAAACAGCCCACGGCAGTGAAAACAGTGGTTCACTAYATTCAAAGAATTTCACTTCATAATATTTGGTGGGTGTCTATGACTTCTCTATACATTAGCATAAGTTTCAGCAGTTATATATTTCATTAAAGTATCACTCCCACTTACTGGAAATGTTAGAAATTACTCCTCAGAAGGACTGCAAGCTGTCTTGTTTGTCGATTCTTTATAACTATTATAACATGCTAACGTCGTGAATTAAGACAGCAAGTAGCAATTCTAGTAATGCGAGATGGAGATGTGGTGGAGATGAAAGACACCACATTCCTACTCAAACAGTTCAAGCTGTCTGAATAACTTTCAGTAATACTTACATTCATCACTAAGAGCCACAAGACATCTCAATTGCAATCCACTTTAAAYTCAACATTTAAAATAGCATCTTTTAAACAAACACCAGCATTTAAATAAATCTTACCAAATCTCCTTAAATTGATTCTATGCCCAACTACATTTTCATTGCTGGTGTGAGCAACCAAGTTTATGCTATACTTAAGAGTCTTTTGGATTTAAGCTAAGAAGACCTTTACTAGACACGTAACTTTAATTTTTCGTATCAGTAAATAACTGCTTAGAGCATTAATAAAATGGGATCCAACTCAAGCAGTTTTTTAATTGCTTCATTCCTATTTCTAACTTAATCACAACCAGAAAGATGACCAAGAGTGGGTCTTGTGTGGTTGCTACACGAGGAGAAAAGCATTTGTGACTGAACGCCATAAAGTAATACACTATATTCTAAAGAAAATATACTGAAAAGATGAGTAACTAATGACACATCCACTCACTTGATCTGTAGCATTAGTCCCCTGAGAACTTGCAATAAGTTTTACCGAAGACAAGAAAATGATAAAGTACTAGTTACTCCTCTGCTACAACCCTTCTGTTTGCACACTTCTGCTCAGAATATTTGCAGTATTTGTTTTTTAAAACATTCTCTATTTTTTTTATCCTATGTAATACTTACAGCATGCCACAGAATAAGAAACAAAAATACAGGCAAATGGCATTAAAAAAATAAAATTAAAAAAAATAAAATTAAAAAATAAAATTTAAAAAATAAAAAGAGGGAGAAATTGCAGGGATTGTATAAACTGGAATAAACCATACAGAAGAAAAACTCTGATTAGGGCTATTACAGCGGGGAAGATTGAGACGCTGGCAGCTAACCGACCATTCTTGCCCGCTTTTTAAACCCAAGTCCACAGAGAAAAGAGGGCTCCTCTGAAGAAAACTGTTTCTCCAGATCTCCGAGGCCACGCTTCTCGTCCCCGTCACCCCCTCTATCACCCACAGCACACGACGTGACGGGAATTCTCGTCCCTCGCCCGCCGTCCTAGCGCCGGCCGGAGCTGACGCCGCGGTCCCGGCCCGGCTCCGGGCTGCCCTCACCAGCGGGACACGCCGGGCGGCCCCGCTCCGGAGCCGCGCCGACACCGGCCGGAACCGCGGGGCAAGCTCGCAGACATCCCGCCAACACTGCGGGAGAGCCGGGCGAGAGGTGGCCARGTCGGGCAGGAGCCGGACCCCGGCCGGACTCGCAGCGCGGCCGCGCCAGGCGGGAGGCGGCCGGCGGGGAGCGGCGCGGAGCCGCCGCCCGGTACTCACCAACTCGCTCTCAAACTTCCCCCAAGTTTCGGCGGCGCGGCGGGCGGCAGCGGGCGTGCCCCCCCCACGGCGGGCGCCGGCACCATGGGAGCACCTCAGCGAGCGGCCGCCGCGGCCRGCCCCAACTTCTGGGGCGGCAGCGACCGGCGAAAAAAACGCGAGCGAGAGCGGCGGGGCGGCGGGCTGAGCCCGCACTCCTCCCGCGGGGCGGGGCGGGGCAGGCGGGGAGCGGAGAGGAGGGAGGGGAGGTCAGCACGGGGCGGGGGTCGGGGGGGAGCGCTCCCCTACACCTCTCCCCACACTGCCTCCCCCGCCAGCGGCAGCAGCGGCGGTGGCACTCGCTCCGCTCGCCGCAATCGGCTCCGCGCCTGTCCTGCCCTGGCGGGGCGCGGGGCACCCACCAGCCACCGCCGCGTACTCCTCCTCCTCCGGCCTGGCAGTCGCCAGCCCGACCACCGCGGGGAGGGGAGGCAGAGCGGGGCCGGGGGAGCGTGTCTGGCGGGCTGGGGCGGCGCGGCGCGTCCCGGGGATCGCTGCTGCCCGGCCCGAGCCCCGGCCGGTGCCGGCACTTTGGCTGCGCCGCGGGGCTCCGTCTAGGGGGGAACGGCGGCTACTGCAGCCCTCATCCATCCCCGCCGGACGGGCGGGAGCACGGCCCCCGGAGCCGCGGCCGCAGTCCCACCGCCCATGGCTATCGGGGCGAGCCCCGGGCTCCGGGCCCGGCCTGTGCCGGTAGGGGCAGGGCTGGCGATATCGTTTGTGTTCTGGAAGGCGACGAACCCGATTTTAGGGTGAAGGGGGTGTCAGCGTGCCACGGGCGCGACTGCCAGGTGGAAGTGAAGTAGTCTTGGACGGCTGAAAGGATGATGGAACCTTCCGCGACCAGGTGTGTGGCGTGTAGTAGTGTGAGCCTAGACGGGAGCTACAGCAGAAGGGAGAGCAGCTGCTAAGAATTGTCTTAAAATAATAAAAGATTTCTCTTGAGAAACAGTTCAGGAAAGAAAATAGTTGAAAGGAGCATAGTGTCATCAGTTTATTTAGGTATTCGCATTGACAAAGTAACGGAGACAGACCGACATGTGCAAAGGGGACGTCAGCAGTGACACACTGATCCTTAAGGCCCTTGTGGGCTCCCTGTCATGTTTGTGTCCCCCACCTTCAAAATGGCACAGCCTGTGGCTTCCTTGGGAAACAAAGGTGGGACGAGATCCCCGCAGGTCAGTGTTTTCAGAGTTTCACAATCATTCAGTAAGTCACAAAATCCCGTCTGAAATTAGCTGGGAGCAAAAGAGARTTGTATCTCGCTCAAACTTTCTGCTGTGGTTTGGTGAACAGTAACAGCAGTGCCAGCCTATGGAAACTGATGGGAGCAGTGCAGTTCCTGGCACCTCTGACTGCTCAGGCTGGTGCTGCCCTTCCCTTGCTATTGAACCAGGTGCTCSCAGACTCGGAGCTGCTTCGCTTGGGAGCTGGTGCTCCTCAGAGACTGACCTGTGAGCAGCAGGCAATCTGTTCTCAACAGGACTGTTGGTCCAGGCTTGCTTTGCCCAGAATAAACAGGGTAGTTCCACGGTGTAAAGATGCATACTTAGTGTAGGATGGACTGTAAGATGTGACCTCATCAACTTTCAATTGACTTAGGGGAATTAAAATCTGGCATGTTGCTAACTATATGACAGAAGTATGACTCAGGTTTTAAACTAAGGGCATGCAGATTCATCTTTCTTATTCCTACACCAGAACCGTCTCTTGCCTTTTTCTCATTCAAAATCACAGGACAGAATTTTTTTGCATTACTGAGCAATACCATAGTCTTTGCATTAAGTTCCAGTTCTTACAGGGGATTTATAGCCACATCTACTGGGAGATCCCTGTGCTACCAAACTAGTGGTTCTTATTCAGACATTTCATTCTTACCTCTTGCTACTGAAGCTCTGTGGCAAAGCATGATTAATAACTTACTGTGTTAGAAATTGTAATCACAGATCTGATCCTACCCCTGTAGTTTTGTGGTTGTAGCACTATGTTAAAAGAGGAAGATTCCAGGTCCGGAGATGTTTGTGGGTTTGTTTAATACAGCATTCCTATAGCTTAATAAGGTCTGAGACTATGAAAACCTGGATTGCATTGGCCAAGTAGCAGTAAGAGCTGAACATGTAAAATTCCACATAGGTAAACAAGGGAAAATAATTTACTGCTCCCTCATTATTTGTACAARTACACTTGGATAATAATACATTCATAGATTTATTATGTATTCTAGGCTTATTGTTGCCCGGACTTTCTCTGTACTAGATAAAGTTTTTTATTTCTTTCCATGATATGTAGTTTAGTTGCATGGGGACTAATGTCAAATACAGTACACAGCCAACAAGACTAGATTTAGGCAAAAGCAGCCAAGGTAATTTTCAGTCAGAAAGCGTGTGAGGATGTGGGTGGGGCTGGGAAAACAGGAGACCAGTAAGAATGTAGTTTCCGCATTGTCTACAGCTGGCCTTGGATCTCTGAAAGCACAAGACTGTATGTAACTTGTGTGTATATTCAATATTTTGAATTTTCTTAACCACCCAAATACAAATAAATAATTTAATAATTGATCAATGTTTTTTTTGACTTCTCTCTTATTTTAAAAAAGGTCTAATTTTAGTGATGATTATTCTCAGTTTCTTTGGAGGATTTTGGGAGACTATACTTACTCTGTACTGCTCATCAGTGTTAATCATTTAATCACCCAAACAAATTAGCTTTTAAGTACCTAAGGTTGRTATCTTATGAAGCATGAATCTTAAATTTACCTCAGCAACAAKACAGAAATTGGTTGTATTATTTATACATCTATTAAGAAACATCTACTTTTAAAAGTATGTACGATTTCATCAATGTTCTTCACCTTTTCATTTCTGCTGTATTATCACTCTTCCAGATTCCATCCAATCTCCTTAAAAAACCTGGAAAAGCAAATCTCTCTTAACTACACTCAATAAAAATACCTGAATTCTGACCATTTGTTCTGACATAATATCCAGTGATGCCTACACCTACTCTTTTCCCTCTACATGCAGTTGGCTGCTTCATTCCAAACTGTATTGAAAGTCCAGTCCTTCCTGATGTTCTGGAACCAATGCAGAGGACAAAATGATGTCTGAGTCTGATTTTGCTCTCTCTTTACAGTAGTGTATAATGCAGTATTTATCAACAATATGTCAAATAGGATTCCAACACCTCTGTTCATGATAATTCTTTATCTGGAGGAGGCTCCTTCACTACAAACTGTCTAAAGCAAGTGCTGATTGTAATTTCTGCSAGACTTGCTGTGAGTGCCTACTGTAAGCATTGGCTACAATCTGAGCTTGTACAACATGAAGGTAGTTATATTGGTATTGGTAAAGTCTGTAAACCAAACTCCATTTGCTTGATGTAGCAGGTAGTAGTTGCCTAAAGTCAGCAAAAGCAATGTTAATTTATATATTTCTAGATCAGCATAATGGGGTACACATGCAAGGTCTGTGCTAGAAAAAAAGGTTTTCTTTGTCTAGTAGTGTTTGTATTGAAAGGAAATAGTGACATTTTTTGTTGGCCTTTTTTCTAATACATTAGTGCAAAATGCATTCTTTATTGATACTGCTTTACCTGCAGAGTTTTTACATGAGATCTGAAAAAAATGTCATTTATTCTGAATAGTTCAAAATTCTCTGTGGTTTGATGTTAAAGTGAGCTTTGGGTATGTTTCTCTTGAGTGCGAAACTATTTAAACTAATTACAAAAAGAGGTTTGTTTTTTTTTTCCAAACTGCATGAAAAACTGAGATTAAATCAAGCCATGTTTATATCCTGTATTCATAACTGCAGCTTAAATCTACCCTCTTATTTTCYTGACTTCTTGTTTATAACGCAATCATAAATACAGAAAATGCGCGGCTTAGACGGGATCTCAGGCGCTCCCCAGTCCCACCTCCAGCTCAATGCAGAGTCAGTGAAGAGGGCAAATCTTGCTGGGTTTTACCCAGTTGGGTTTCAAAAATTTTCATGTAAGGAGGCTACGCAGCATCTTGGGGCAAGCTGCTACATGGCTTTGCTGTCCTACAGGGTAAGAGCTTTCCTTTCTTCTCTCTGAACTTCTCAGTTCTCATTGTGCCTATTGTCTCTCCTCTGTCCACCATGCATTGCTTTGGAGAGCCTGGCTCTGTCTTCTCAATGTCCTACTTGTAGCAAGGGAAGGCTGCTAGCATATTGACCAATCCCTCCAGTGTGGTGTTATCCACAAACTCGTTRAGAGCACACATTGCGTCTTCCAGGTCATCAGTACAAATATTAAACAGGACAGGTATAAGTTACTGGCCTGCAAGCACAGGGACTATGTATCCATAGTTGYTAGTAATACAATTCATCTTTTTCCAATCAATCTCCACTGATCTTTTCTAGATGGTATTAAAAAATGGGGAATGTGAAAGGAACATGTCGGACTTTTGGAAGTAAGACAGAGAATGCTTCAGATAAATATGTTTCCCCCTTTATGTCATGCTTTTAGAAAACTTAAGGGGAAAGAAAGTCCACTGGTGGTGTGTGAAATTCAAGTGATAACTTTTATAGAGAGTAAATCACTCTAAGGCATTTAGTGTGTTTTCCATCATAATATTTGTTTATAGGACGATAGCAAAAATTCTGTGCAGGGGATAAGCTAATTCTTSTTTCCTCCCTTCACCTTCTTAATGCTCTTTATTCATGTAAGGAATAGGGATAGCTGAAAGAAGAGAAGCTCTCTTTTAATCTGAATTTCCATCGTAAGTAGAATTGCAGAAAAAGGTACCACGACACACGATTGCTTGCCATGAAAAGAAACCACACTAATAAAATGCATATTCCAACCATGATCAGACTTGTACCAAGAGCTGGGAATGCACAGTGCTTGCTGTATATAAAAGTAAAAACAATATTTAATAGCAGCTCTGTTCTCAGCCTCTGAATATGTGGAAAAATTTAGTTTGTGGGTTGTCTGGTTTACTTCCTTTAAAGCTACAGAGCACTAAGCTCCCCCAAATACTTTATATAAAAGCAGAATAATTACCTAACCAATAAATATCTGTGGARACAGAGAATTTTCTCTAAGGAACTAATCTCCAGGGAATCAATGTGAACATGCGCGCAGGAYAGGAAGGCACGGGCAAAGCAGGAAAGGAAAAAAAATGAAGAAACACTCTGCAACAGCCTGGGGTCTCTTACTCTCTTTCTGTTRTTTCTAAGTCATCCATTATGTCATTATCTACAAGTAATATAAAACAAAGACCTATCTGGCCATGTAATGAATACACTGACTTTCTGGTTCTCTAAAAAAGGTGTAAATTGCAGTATTTTTCTTGCTTTTTTTCTGAAGAAGGGAGATGGAGTGGTGTAGAAATGAAGGTTTTGCTTCAATTGATAGGTTCACTGCTCTTCCTTTTTTTGAGGTAAGAAATAYCATGGCTGGTGTCCTGGCCTGTTTCCAGCACTACACAGGATGTCCTGCATTTTAGATGTTACATTAGCCAGAAGAACAAATGAACAGTGAAAAAAATCAATCAGTTTTATAGTATGTATATGTATATTTTTTATGCATTTATATATGTGTATATATGTATTTAATTTKATCAATGTGGTAGTGTTGCCGTCTGGATCTTGAGTGAATCCCATCCTCAGTCTATCAAGTGTTTATTGAAGATTGTGAGCAGACATGCATTGAAAAGCTGGAATCCAGAGCCTGAGACCACTTCCTTTGCCTGCGTGTCCACATTGTCCTCCAATTCCTTCTGCCAACAGAACAGGTTTAGGTGTCTGGTGAAGCTGCTGCCTAAAATGCTATCATCTAAAGTGTCCCAAAGATTTAAACTCTTAAACAAGACTTTCTTGGTTGCTTTCCTATGTTTGAATTCCTAAATTCTAAGATGTTAGAGACCTAACTGGTTCACTTCTCCAAGTATTTTGCATTTTATTGCTCAGAGCATGTGTGCATTGTCTATCCACATTTCATGAGCATTTTTCTGCAATTTTGCTATATATTCCTGCTCTCCACCTTAAGTCCTTTTGTCTGTTTCTTCTTAGGTGGAAAGGAGAGCACAGAAGCAGGAGCAGACACCATGCTCAACTCTTTGTGTACTTAAATTCACTTGAAGCTAAAACTTYAAGCGAAACTATTGCCATACGAAAGACAACAGACAATCATTTGATCAAGGTCACAGTGTATAACGTATGATACTTMAATTTGTTGGGCTAAACCAGACAGTACCTTTTTTTTTGTTGTTTTCATAACTCTAGTTCGAGGAACAGCAGCATCCTTTAATTTATGATTCAGCTTAAGGTCTCTAGTTGACAGATCTTAAGCATTTGAGACAACAAGGGACTTAAACTGATAAAATACATGTGTTTGCCATCTCTAGATAATGGGTGTATTTCTGTTCAGGACAACATTAGCCTTTTTTTCTGAATAGCTTGGGTTWTTAGAACAACTCAGCATTCTGAGAAAATTGTAATATCAGTAGAGGAAAATCCTGACTTGTACTATTTTGTCATTCAAAAACTCACATGGCAGTTTCTTTCAAACAGAATATTTTTATGTATTTATGAATTTTATTTTTTTATGTACATGGAAGTTCCTAAAATTAAGGAAGATAGCACTTTGACTCTTCAAAAAAAACATGTTTATTCACATGCTTCCCAGTTCTAATCTGTACCATCCATCAAATCAGGTATAAAAACCAGACCACAAGTTTGTAGTTCCCTGTTTCTGGGTTAGAGATCCCTTTTTGGAGATTACTCTGAGAATTCTCCCATCAGAAACTGTAATGGTGCCATAACCACCTTACAGTCAAAATGAAGATCTCTGAATCCTATTGTTCTAACCTGACAAGTTCTTCTCCATTATGAGGTCCTCCCATGAACTTTCCATTCCATTCACAGAAAGTGGTTTGGCTGTCCATGCACAYAATCTGTTGTCCTCTAGCCCTCAATCACTGCCTGGGTGATTTTGCTGCACACGATTATTTCAAACTCTTCATCCTGCATGCTTATACTGATGATTCATAATGCTCATAAGTGTACTGATGGCAGCAAGGACTCAAGTCATCTGACACAGAAATGGCTTCAAGAGTCATCTGGTTTGGTGAGTCTCAGCCTTTCTGGCCAATGGAATTGCATAACAATATTTTACCTTGGATGAAAGCCACRTGGTGCATGCCTTGTATCTTGGGGAGGCGAAAGAGCAGGAGTCCTGTGAACAGCAGTGCTCTTTACACAACTCATGAACTTCATCATGGGATGTGAGGCAAACAAAATATAAAGCTGGGTTCCAGAGAAATAGGTGGCTTCACTCTAAACRGGATCTGATGACTACTTCTTTTCATAGGTGGAGATTCAAATTGAGCAGTAGATCCTACACCAGAACAGCCCACCTGCTCATGTGGTGCTTGATGTGCTTGACATAACACCATTTTGACATGGTAATTTGAATTACTGAGAAGCCAAGTACAGCTGAAAGCTATCAATTAGCTACTCATGGTGTAAGTCATCTCTATCCCAAAGCAGGATTTACTGTCCTTTCCTAATTCTTGGTATTTTCTTGACTAGCTTTCTAACTATCTCAGTGAAGAATACCCCCTTACCTGCTAAAGCTGCCTGTGCCAGATATTCACAAGTTTGTTGTTAGGATGTTTTCCTTAATGCCTAACTTTTATTTTATTGCTACAATTTAAATTCCTGTATTCT
Source organism: Malurus melanocephalus (assembly GCF_030028575.1). Lineage (NCBI taxonomy): Eukaryota > Metazoa > Chordata > Aves > Passeriformes > Maluridae > Malurus > Malurus melanocephalus. Next base: position 3,097,666 of record NW_026623273.1, on the reverse strand, counting down.
TCTATCCACATTGAGAATGATAATCAGGTTATTCTCTTCCGTGTTTGAAAATAATTGTTATGTATTCTAGAGTCTTTCCTGTGTCTYAGGCCAAAAGATGTCTATTTTTTAAATCTTTCATCATAGGTCASATTCTCTTTGCTTCTAATCATGTGCCCTGTTTTGGGCTTTCTCCAGTTGCCCCATGCCTTTTCTGGAATACAACGCCCCAAAGGGACCAAGTTCACTACATGACATTCTAATAGTGCTCAGAACAGAAAAGCTTGAAGTCTATACTACTATTTATAAATCASAGCATTTAATTGGATTATTCCCACCTAGGTGCAGTTCATCTTGAAGAATTTCATCCATTTTTCACTCCACTACTTCAATTTCTCAAGGTAATTCTGAATTTGAATTATGTCTTTCAATACATTCAACTTCATCTCATCTGCCAGCTTTTTAAGACTGTTGTCCAGATTGTCAAGAAAAGTTTTAATAAATTCGAAACAAAGAAAGGTCCTGCAAAAGCTCTAATTTTGTGATATGACATTATCAAAATAAAGGAAATGGGTTTAAAAACATAAGCATTAGTATACTTGGTTTTATGCTACTATTTTTCATTTAAGGGGTTTGCAAAGAGTTTAATTGAGTCTAGGTATGTTTTGGGTTTGGTTTTGGCTTTTTTTCCCCTGTGAGCTGAAGTTAGATTGATTAGATTATTATTTCCAGGCTCTTCRCCCTCTGCTTTCTCCCCTCTTTTTATATAAGGCAGATGATATTCTTCGTCCTTTCCCAGCATTATATCTTTCAGCCATTTTTTGCAGATTCTCAAGTAATTGCTAGTTGTGTTGGTTTTGCTTGGCCCAGTTTTTGAAAGTGGGGGGGGCAAAAAGACGGCTCCTGTGAGAAGCTTCTGGAGGCTTCCACCATGTCCAGCAGAGCCAAT
>NW_026623273.1:3064807-3095319 GCF_030028575.1 Malurus melanocephalus | reverse complement strand
AACCCTTTTGTTAATTTTTTTCTTCGCTCTTCTCTACCCAGTGGTGTTGGGGTAGAGCGAATGAGCAGGTGTTGTGGTGCCTGGCTTTTGGCCAGCATTCTAAACCATGAYACTRGTATAAAGAATTCACCTCATTCTTAAAAATATCCCAGGCCATAGTCTATCTGGGCTGCTGACTTGACAACATTTCATAATGCTCTTGTGTCCTCTTTCTTCCCTGTTTTATATTGAGTATTTAACATTTTGTCATGAATATTAATTATGCTAGTGMTGTGTCTACAGCTGACATGCATAAATAATATGGTTTTAAATAATCCAGTCTTCTTGGAATCATCAGTTATATCACTGCCTTKCCTCCAGTCTTGTAAATAGGCAGAAAAAAACAATAAAAAATTCCTTTTTCWCTGTTATTGTTAATGCACATTTCCTTTGAAAGTGTTTTCTAACTCCAWGTTTGGTTTATGCCTTAGTTTTCTGATTGGATCATACACACATGCTGTTATTTTATGTATTTTAGAATTTGATCTGGTTTCCACTTTTCAGATGCAACTTTGTGAGTTTGAGATGAAGTAAAAGTTTCTAGCTTACCTAAACTAATCTGTCTTTCAATATTTTCCCTTCTGATAATCATGTTTTCTGCTACAAGTTAATTACTTTTTCCTGGGACTTTTTCATTGACTTCAGTTGGTGGAAGTTGTCTACTTCAGGTCCMTGATTTTCTCCTTTTTCTCTATTCCTTAAGATTGTATGCTCTATAATTTCAATCACTGTCTCCTTTCATCATTCTTTTCTCAAACAGMTACTCTTCACTGGTAAGAAACACATCCAGAAGAGCCTTTCCTCTCTCTGTTTTTAACACAGAAATATAGATGGTGAATAATGCTTTTCAGTCCAGAGCTTGCTAATTGATCTATGTTCTGATGTTTCCTTTCCTGCCCACTCTTTGGATAGTTAAATTATCTTGTGACTCTGGTTCTGTGCAATGGGTGTAGAATGATTTTTCATGTTATTCATAATAAAGGCTTCCACTATATATTCTCTGTTCATGTGGTTTGGTTCAATGATAGCAACAGCTGAGAGCTCTTCTCCTTTCACCATCATYCATAGGCTTTTGATGAATCCAACTTTCTCCTGGGGTTCTGTACTAGTGCAGAACTATGTTCTTCACTGTCAGCTTGCCCTCCTATGTTAGTTGTCTTACTCATAACTCTCTTTTACCAACAAGGTCTGGTTTTTGGTCATGTTTTAGATATTCTTACACCTTTTGTTGATTTCTTGTATCTCCTCAGGATTTCAACTTGTCATATTTCTCCCCAATGCATACAATTTTCAATTAAATTTGTTCAAATTTAACTTTTGTACCTGTATAGTCATACAGAAGGACAGAGTGAACATATGGCATATAAAATTAAATCTAAGCATGTAACTTTCCCCCTGTTATTTTTCTTCAAAGATTTTTTAATAGGATTTTCATGTTACTGACTCAGAAAGACCTAGCAGACAAACAGAGAAAAGAGGTCTTTTATCAAAATTCTAAGTTGTATTGTCCTTTTCTTTTTCATTGCTTCTTTGAGTCTAGTGCAGTTTAGATAGCAGTCTTGAAGTTATTTGCAAATGCAATGTTTAAATTAATTCAAACAAACAATGACAGTAGCATCTAACTAATGTTTTTTTGTTATTTTATTTTTAATCTCATTGTAGCCCCGAAGTGGAACACCAACAGATGTGTCCTTTCCAGTTGCTTTTGACTGTACTTGATAACATTCCATCCATCCTGACACTTGTAAACAGATGCTTGGATATCCAGCCAGTCCAAACTTCTACACAGGACACATCTAGAAACAGCCCATACAGAAGTAATTCTATAAAATAGTCAACACAGCCAAGAGCAAGTCCCCTTGTTATGTTGAGACCTGTGCTACTTGCTGTTTAACWGGAACACTAATGACTTTGATCCCAGCAGTTGAGTTCTAGTAAGAAATTGTCATAAAACTGCTGTTTCCCATTTTCATAAATTCAATCTTTCACTTTTATAATTTTGAATTAGTGGTTTTCAGTTATAACTCCTAGTGCAGACATTGGCCTGACATGATGAGTAAGCAAGCGCCCAGAGCTRTGGATTCAGGATTGAAGATCTGTTCGTTTCTGCTCTAGCTCTCTGATCAATCTATGCCTGGTCAAATCCTCTCCATAGAAGAGGCACTGAAGTATTCCTGTTGCATCCTAAAAATCTAATTTAAAATATGAAACATGCTATTAACATTCCCAAGGACAGGTAAATGTGAAGGAAGTTTGTAATTCTGGAGATGTATCTCATAATAAAGTGTAGCTTCTCTTACTTGTGGAGCAGAAATGCTGTYGATGTCACCTTGTGGAAGCGGTGGCAGCTCATAGCTACCTACAGGACTRGAGTATTCAGGCACAATCCATTTGTCTACACTGGAGAAATAGCTGGGAAKAATGGGCCAGGTCAAGCAGAGCAAGGATTACAACAGTAAGATTACTGTCTTTAATATGTACATTTTTCAGTGGTTTCAACAAAATATTGTCATGACTGCATATCTACTTATATKTTGGGAATGCCTCATTTATTTTTTCCTCACACCTGATGATTTTAATGAAGTTTGGAGACAGCAAAACCAAAACAATGTGGGAAGTTTTGGTTAACTGTTGAAAAGTGAAACACAGGCATCTCCGATGCATGGGATCACATAGAGAGCCTGCATACATCCTGACAGCTAAGCATCATGAGATAAAGGTACATACCATTGACACTCAACTGCTTACTCACACTGGCAGAGGAAAGATTGATGTTCTTCAACATACCCCYTGCTGTTTACCTACAGAGGTCCACAGTTTCCAGCTCTTGTGTCATATAAGCATYTCAAACTTTCTCAAAGCCCATTTTAAACAATGCATTGAGATGGAGCATCAAAACTCAGCTTTACTAGTGGTTATCAGTATTCATTTCATGCTTAAATACATTCATGGCCAGCAAAAATCCTTTTCCTTATGAGTCAAAATTGCCCTTTACCTGAAATTACTCACTTCCTTCCCAGTTCTTTCCCCAGGTATGTTGATGATTACATTATTGCCTCTTTGCTTTGACTTTGATTTTAGCAAGCTGCTTTAGTCACCTCTCAGGTAGAAARTTGATACAATAGTCAATTCTAGTAGGAATGGAGATTCACCTGRGTACATCATTTTCCTAATAATCCTGCTGCTGACCTGCCCTAAAAGGAGAATTTCCAGTTCAATGCAGGGTTTTTTTTACTCCTTTTTTGTTTGCTTTGTTTTGATTTGGACCAAAACCGAAACATTGTGAAATTTTCAGYGAACTGAACTTCTAAGAATGTAATTCAAAACTTGTCCTCTTGAAGATCTGTTGCTACCTTAGTTCTGCTACCCAAGGTCCCAAGCCTGTGACTTTGGTTGCAGCAGTGAAATACATATACTTTGCTCCCATATATTCAATCTGGCTGTTCTGTAGTCACAAAATCTGAAATCCACATCGGTCCTGKCATGGTCCTCTTGTTGAATCTAGAGTGAGAAAAGGGCTTGGTTTCTGGGAAGTGCCCATCAATCCAGCCCCACCTTGGGTTCTGCTGAGTTTCCTCAGAGACTACAACGTCCAGATCACACGTTTGGTGGGTGAAACGCACTGTTCTGTAAATTGTCTTTTTTGTCTCATTAATACTGCCTTATCTTTGTACAAAGTCCCCTGCCTGATACATCTTTCTGCTCACAGTCCCTTTTTTAGAGCAAGCCACAGTCACTGCAGTGCTGGTGGTGCTGGTGTTTGCTGGGGGAAGAGGCGCCGCTGCTACAGGGAAGATGAGAAGCCTTGCCACCCTGAGGAGTGGGGCAGGCAGTGCCAGGAGAAGTATGTGTATCTATGTGCCTTGATTCCCCAAACATTGCTGACAAATGCGTCCAGTCATTACTTTTGTAGTGATGTAGTGATCCAGTACTCCTCTTGTACCAAATCATATCTGCTCTCTTTTAATGAAAGTAATTTCAATGTATAAAAAAAAATAAATAAACAGGACCAGGCAATGAGATTGCTCACTGGCCCTGTATCACYCACATCATTGAACTCGCTCTTTGATATAATTTCTACTTGAGTCAGCAAGTCCTAAATAATGCTAGAGGAATAGCACTGGCTGGAAACTGTTTCCAGTAGAAAGCAYAGAGATGACTAAACCACTGGAGCTGGCTTCTTGCTTGTAGACTGTCCTCCAACACTGTCCCAGCAGTATCTGAATCCCTGGGTATGCAGCATGGTACTCATCAGGGGAATGCAGCACATTCCTGCAGTTTCACTCTATGAAAACACTGGTCTGGCAGACTGAAACCTGAGCCTTCACATGATTTTAGCTACAGCATAGAAATAATCATTATACTATACAAGTGCTGGATGGGGGCCATGAGGAAACCATGGCCAAAAGTTATGTGGTGTGAGGATTACCCACCAGTGACTGGTTCTGTTTCCTTTAGTAGTACAGATGTAGACATGGCCATCTGCCTACTTGAGCTGTCTCTAATTAATTTCTAGAATRTAAAACTCAGTATTGTGAAAACAAAGGTTTTTTTGTCATACATCCAAACATCTACCAGTTTTCTCTCTATGTAACCCAACCAAAAGTTCTCTTTGAGTCAGAACACTCAAATTTTWAATGGTGTTTTGTGTAAACTTTTGGGAGTTTTCCTTCCAGCAAGTGATATCCAACCACAACCTCCCCTCCCACCATCCAGACATAGCTGTTGGAGATCACAACTCAGAAATACAGAGTTGGAATTAAAATTACTAGAGTGGCTGTGCTCATTGTTTCAATTGCTCCTTTTAGTTGCTGCTTCATACATCAAGAGCCTCACTTTCTGAGATCTATGTAAAATAAAATTATTAATATTTATATATATTAGTATGCTTTCCAAATGTTTACCAGCCTTTTCAGAACTCACCTCTCCTTCCCTGCTTTCAGCTGTACAGCTCTGCTTCAGTTCAGGTTAATATTTTTAGAGGCTGAGGCTCCTTATGATCATTCCCAGCAAACTTTCATAACACAGCTATAAATTTAAAAGATTTTCTGGAGGAAGAAAGTATCTTATCTAGTAACTTATCCAGTTATTTGCCTCTACACCCATGATTCCAGTACCTTGGACTCACAAGCTTTTCTGTTATAGGAAGTCAATTTACTCCTTTCCTATTACATGGAGGTGGGGGAGCTTTGTTCCCTTCCCTATTCTCAAGATTTATTTATTGTCTTGAAAGTTTTATATCTATATCTATATCTATATCTATATCTATATCTATATCTATATCTATATCTATATCTATATCTATATCTATATCTATATCTATATCTATATCTATATCTATATCTATATATATGATTGGAAGATCCATCTGAATAAGTATGTTACAGGAAAGGAGACAAGGAAGATATTTGTTGCAAACGTTTAATGCTATTCAGAATTGGCTTGTTCTTTTACGTCATTAAAATAAAACCCATAAATTCTTAATGCTAGAAGATGGTTCCTGTTCTGAACTCTGCAGTTTAAAACATTAGCTGTTCCTTTTCTGCCAAGTTCAAATAAGGGCCACATCACAGCGCCAGGGCATTCATGTTCTCATGAGAGCTTTCCTATCCACAGCAGCTGCAACAGCAAAGGTGGCACCTGAATCCAAGCAGAACAGCCACKACACAAAGATACTACACTGAGCACTGTGATGTATTTAATGAGATAAATAAGTAGATGAGTCCTTGCTTGCCAAATTTGAGCACCCTTTCCATAGCCTACAGGGTCTGGTCTGAGAGCACCAACTCCAAAGATATGCTTGGTGTCTGATAAACAAAGCAGGGCTGAGAGCTGTGGCAAGCTCTGAAATCACAGGGCTGTGGAACTAGAGGGGAARAACCCCAAMATTTTTGTGCAAGTCTCATTTGCATAATATCTAGCAAGTCTTCAAGTCAATTTGTTTGTTAATTATTGAAACAAAATAACTARATTTACAAATACACACAATATTTTGTATATCAGTCTATTGCCAATCTGTCCCCATTGGGKAGTAATCATCACACTTCTTTTACCCACCAAATGAACACCATGATTATTTTAACCAAAGTAAAATTTGAGTCCAATGAGAAAATTTGCCATTGAACTAAACAAAAAAGCAAGATTGATGTTAAACTGTGCTTTCATTAATAGCAAAATGAGCTAATGAATGCTATTAGTTACAGTTTTGCTGCTTATTTTCTTTTGCCATTTTATTCCTAGACCTTGTGGTTGTGTTAAATAGGAATGATAAACATCTGTAGTGTCCTGAGTCACACACTGAAATTGGCTCTTTCAAAGCATGTGAAACCAATAAAACTGCACAACCAGGTCTGAAACAAAATCCAGTKCTGACAGAATAAGACTGGAGTGTACTCACTTGCTAATTTTTTACCTAATTACACTCAATTACAACAGATGAAAATGACTTGATTCTTACTGATAGCAGTAGAGCACTGAATCTCTTAGTCCTTTCTCCTGCTATAATGGCCTGGATATCTCCATGTTGTCTCAAAATGGAGAAAAGGATCTGTTTGCTTCTCGGTAAGGATGATCACTTTTTCTTCATATTTCCAGACTGTTTACAGCATTCATACAAATGCCACTTTATCCTGCAAGTGTTGTATCACTATACTCCAAAGAAAAATTTGTTATGATCATTGTCTTTCTTACTATTTTTAATTAAGTTCTCCTTTTTTTCTCTCTCTTTTGTTCTTTCTCCCTCAGAAGGCTGCCAGCTTAGTCCATAGTTACTACCTTGTCCTGCCTTCTCCAGAGATAAATGGGAGACCCTCAGGACATCAGATGTGGAAATTTCCTTTGCTGGTATCTCTCACTGCTTTTTAACTTTCATTTTAGAGTATTGAGTCATTCTTCTCCCCATCCCAAAATTGCCCCTTATATTTACTTATAATTGAAAAAAATTCCTCGAAGATCCCATAATGTGACCTAACAACATATTTTGTAGAGCCTTGAGCTATTAAGAGCAATGTTTCCATTATTTGCGCACTCTAACTATTTATCTGTCAGTGTCTTGGCCATTTATAGGCAGGAGTACAGGTGACTTCCATCTTTTAATGTAGGGGTTTTCTTCCTATTTTAGATCAAACCCTCATTCTTGAGATGGATGAGGCTCCCCCGTTCTGTTTCAAAGGCATGATCCACAAAGCTTTTATTGAAGTGAAGTGCAGCTTGGAAGAGCAGAAACAAATTGCTGCTGTGACTATCACAATACTCATCTTCTCCTCACTGTCTCATCAGCATCAAAAATTGGCCATAAAGGTAGGATTCAAGCAAATCAGGGACTCAAAAAGCTAGTTAAGGCAATTAGAGCACATATGTCCCTTTAAGTGCTGGAAGCAGCAAGACTTTAGTAAAGGTATGATGTTACCTGATMGTCCTGCCGGCAGGGACAACAGGGATGTTGGTCCTGTGTATCCTCTGCTGATCTTCTGTGCTATTCCACAACATTCTGCTCATTTCACAATAAGTTAATGAGCCTACTGTGTTGCAACATCACCCCAGAGCTACTTAATTCATTGGGCTGGCAAGTGTAATGTTTGTTGGGATGACAAATACCAGCAGAGTTCCCAGGTCACCAGGGTTTGTGACATGACCCCTGATTGTAGTCTGGACAGTGTGGGAGTAGCATGAGTGCATCCCTGCCAGACTGCCTTGTGACCAAGGCACCTCAAAGGCATTTAAATAAAGGCCTTGTCCYTCTAGCTAGTCACTTGTTCATCCCTGTTTTTCCCTGCCTGGAGCTATTCCATATGATGGTCCTATAGCATCTCTGCCAGTATCTGTGAGACAATTGTTGACACAGTGATTTCCCCTAGTAAAGGAAAAGGCCTCAAAAGGTGCATGTTTCTGGGTTTACTGTTTAACCTTGATAGATACCATCTTTGGATTTGACTTTGCTAGGCTGTGACTCTGCTAGGCTGGGTGATTCATTCRCCCTTCCTCTTTTCCAAAGGGTTGGGTAGCCTGGGAAGTGAGTCCTATCACACTCATGCCCCATACCACCACTAACAGATTTTTGCTCTGGACACCAGCACTGAGCCCTAGGAGAATTGCAGGATGCTCTATGCAGAATGCCATTGCTCTGCCAGTTCAAGAGAGATTTTCATCCTCTTTCAGACTGGTCAAGATTTAGGAAGTGAAGCAGAATGGGTAGTGGAAATGAGTGCAGCACTCCATAACACAGATCCTGTCCTCAGCCAGAAGAAGGCCAAACTGAAAAATCACATATCCCACCAAAAAAATGCAACACTAGCATAAAAGTGAGGCATAAATGGCTTTCTGATGGTAGTTTTGTTATAAAATCACTCATCACTAACAAAATTATAGGGAGAAGCCTTTTTTCCTGTGTGCAGAGAGGAGATATGCCTTGAGGTACAAAGCACTTGGGATGTGAAGAGGTCTTAATGGGTSACTTGCTTTGATTAAGTCAGCCTGTGAACTTTGAGCACTTATTTCTYAGGCAATCTTCAAAGACTACATTCCCTCCAGATTCCACAGAGAGTCAGGCCTCTACACAGAATGTACTTGTCTTTGTATTGAAGAGTGGCTTGCTCTACAATAATTCTTGTTTCCTAGTCAGCATACTGAACCCTTTTTAGGGCCTGTGATCAGCTGGCACCACCATTCACTYTCCATTTTTGTGTTCTGCTTGAATTCATCTGTTTTGCAGTGCTCTGCACATCTCTGAGCACAAACAAGCTCTCAGTTCTTCACTATCTGAAGGAAGTAATAACTGTGCTCATAGCCTCTGGCTCCTCAGCCATCACTAATGCCTAAGGAAATTTCAGAAGCATGGGCCAAGACAAACTCTATTCCCTATCACACAGTTACCCCAACACAGTAAGTTTTCTGACATTTTTGTTGCGAAGCCTCCGTAACGTGGTCTGTGTCCGGCACTGACACAGCTGTAGTGTCAAAGTGCAAATGCCTGGCATTCTTCAGTGCACTTATTTATCCTCATGAGGAATACATTTTTGATGCAGCAAAGTGCCTTCTCCCTGCTTCTGGATGGGAAGTGAGGTCTCCAGAGGGTAAGATTTTTAAAAGTTTAATCCCCAGATACCTTTGTCTATCCCTTCTGCCTGCAGACAGATCCTTGATAACTGCRGGAACTAAAACATCTAAATGTGAGTTAGATGCTGCCCTGAATTTCTTACTGAAAACTGCACAGGAAGTATTTTATGATCTAGAGAATTGGGCATGAGTATTTTGCCCAAAATATTACTGAAAGTGTCATTAATTTTTCCTATTAATATTTCGACTCTCTTGTACTTGGTTTCAAGAGGCAGCTGATATATTCTGTACTCTGCAAAAACATTTATTTTCCCTGGAATTTATTGGGAAAAGACCAAGAAGGTACCTCTGATCCCAAAGAGAAGTTAGAAAGACAATTGGTACATCATTTGAGAAATGGCTGAATAGAATAATTGTGATTTTGTTGGGTTATTTGCTATTGCAATTGGTTGGGCTCCAAGCAGATGCACTTGGCAATGGGAGACAGCTACGCCCACTGCACTKTCATTATAAGTCAATGTCTAACTGGAAATGCATAAATAAATATACAGACAAGATTTGTAAATACAGGCTGACCTTAAAACAGCAGCTGAGGACTGTAGGTTAAAGTCACAGGCAACCTCCAGCACACCTTGAGAACTAATCMCTGAATATTTATAATATTTGCATTCAAATTGTACCATACACGTAACCTGAAACTGGGCCATAAACCATTTTTGGCTACAGCAGTAATATTCAAGATTTGCKGCTTTTGCCCCTTTTGAGGTAGGTTTTAAGAGCAGAGGCAAGGCAGATATTTCTGGGCTTTGGCGTGGGGACTTGCACAGGAGCACCAACCTCATGGTGTGGCTATGCCATTGAAATCTGTGGCTGTAGAAATTTCCAAGGCAGCAAAGAATCAGTTTCATGACTGTACCATAGGAATCTTTCCTGACTAAAAAGAGATGGAAAACCTGATTTATTGCTGATAATAAAATCAACATTTGGCAAACTGGTTTATTTTTTTGTTTTGTTTTTTTGGGGGTTTTTTTTGGGGGGGGGGATTGTATGAGATTCTAGGCATTTTTTATTTAAAACACTGTTCATAAAATATACAGCATAAGAACACTTCTCCTTTACAGGTGTCCATGTTGAAAATGGCTGCTCAGGTAAACAGTAAAGTTCAGAGCACAGAATACAAATAYCTTTAATTTAATAAATTAAGTGAATAAACCTGTACGTTCTCAGTTGAATGGGCAGGAAGTTGTATGAGAAAGAAAGCACTTGACTGACTGTGGAATAGGGGCTGTTGCATAGAGGATTTTACTGAATGGCATCTGTATTAGCTGTCTTTATAATTGGTTAAAATAGTACACAGAGACTGTTTAGCTTATTTTAAGACATGAATCCCAATAGCCGTGGACAGAGAAGAAAAATTACAAACGAACAAACAAATAAACAAAAAAAGCCCCCTCATTCCCAACTCCAAAACACACTCCAGAGAAGTTAAAGTTCATTCCAGATTAAGCTCAGATGTCATATATATACTAATCACAGGGAAAAAAATTAGGCCGAACCTGTGAATTGAAGCAAAATTAATTTTCAGAAATCAGCTAGTGGATTAATGTAGAAATAATCTTATAACTTTTGGATAAATTACCTTCTAATGCTGAGTAAAAAGAGTATGCTAAGAAATTAGCTTATCTCTCATTTGCTAGAGTTTGTTGGTTTTTTTTTAATTAATTCTTAATACAAATTTCAAGAGGTACAGTTTTATGAGGATTTTTTTTTTCCCAGAGGAGGGGTGGTACAAATATCAGCCTTGCTGCCTTGCTAGTGAAAGAAAAATTTTTTTGAAAATCTTGTTTGTATCCTTTGGTAATAAAAGGCCTGTTAAGAGAAAACCCTTATTCCTCTGCTATTCTTTTCTTGTTCAGCATATGCATGCTCCAGCTTGTCTACAACTTGTATTTTCAATTGTCACTGTTATTTTTTTCTTGATGCTCTTATCCATCCACATTTTCTTCTCCTATGAACACCATAACATGTAGATTTCCCATTTTTCTTTTCCATGGTTCCCATAATCTCTAAGTCTCCCACATTCATGCAGAATCATCATTCTCTGGAATCTCTATATCCATCTTTTTAGTTCTGGGTTCTTAGTACTTCTAAGTTCAATTTAACAATAAGCCTTCTGCCCCGCAAGAAAAACACARCACTGCTAGAACAGAAGCTTCTCCTTCCTTAGGAATAACAGGCAGTGAGCTTTTTTTGTTAGTCTCACATACAAAACTAAATCTATCTGTTTCAGAAGCAAAAAGTCAGTGTAAAAGAAGGCAATGAAAAATCATACATATGGGATTTGAAATGCACTTACAAATGTCCACATTCAGTGACTTATCTCCCCTTTTACTGATGTTTCTGAGGATAGTTCAGTGGAAGTCAGGTGTTACAAGATCATGCACAGACAAATCTATTAATTTCCACAAGATTAATATACTGTAAGGCAAAAACTCTCTTCCATGAGCTTGAGCTAAAGCAGGTTTTATCRTGTGTGAATTTTCATAGCCTCTGCCAACACCGTTGCACAGAGATGGATAGGCTACACGCTATTATAATGACATTAATAGCAAGGACTTAATCTGAAATGAAGAGATGAACAGTTTTCCTGGTGCTGTTCTTCAGATACACTATCTAAATCATGTTCAACAAGCTCATTACTTGCATTATAAAATGAATGTGCTATTCATTTTATATTACAATATAAATTGTAATATACAATTACAATATTGCTGCCTCTATATTGTTTCTTTATTTCAGAACTTAATTTCCCCCATATATTACTATTTTTGTTTGGTTGGATATCCAAGTGTGGCATGTTTTCCTTTAACCACATCCATAATAGAGAATCCATGTATGTAAATGGTGATTAAGYTAGCCAGGGAAACTTGTGTAGGTGCAATACAAAATATTGCCATTAAAAAAACATGAAGGAGTATAACAAAAGGATTACTTATCCCTTTCATTARACAGAAATCTGTCTTCCTGTCAGATTAATTGATCTTAATTTTGTAGCTGTTACGCAAGTACTTCAAAACACCTCTGTGATTTTCATGTATATTTGACTAACTGGTTTCCAGCCTGAAAGATAAGAYCCAAATCCCACCAGTCAGAAAACCTTTATACTGATTTCAGTGGGTTTGGATACAGCCACAAACCCACACAGCCAGGAAAGCAGTTACAAATGCAGGGGAAAGTACTACAATGACAAATACAGCTACATGCTGTAATTGCACAGATCTGTCTGAGAAAGAGAGAAGAAACTCTTCAAAATCTGTGCAGTAAGAGTTTCTAAAAGTATAAGAAAATAATTCAGCAAGCATGGAAAGTGTTRAACTCAACTCCAGGTGTTGTCATGGAAGATAAAGAAGATAAAGATGAATTGGAAACTTGTGGCTGGCTAGGCATTACGAATCATAAAACTGACTATGCTCATTAACACTTACGAGAAGCCAATACAAGCTCTATGTATTCCTTCTGAAAGCTTAAGAAACTGTGGTCTAAGACTCACTCTCAGAAACCTGAGAAATTAAGTACAAAAGAGTAAGGAGTACCTGTATCAAAGTGATTTGAAWAAACATAACTTTAATAAGAGGGTAAAGAAACACAATAAAACAATAAACCAGTAAGAGATAAAAAATTAATCTACAAAATAAGTTATGTCAATATTACTAACCTTCTCACATCTCCATGGCAGCAGTCCAAATGTAGACTAATCTCCTTATCCAAGCTAAGAAGTATCTGAAATAGTCTCTGCAGTATGTGGAACTCCAGGGCAAGTATTGTCGGGTAAAAGGCAGCTTTTGTTATTTGTGCTGCTGCTCTTCAACTCTACCACCACTCTTGCTGCCTTCCTACCCACATCTGTCATCATTGCCAGAGAACTTTCCCAGCTGCTGTTGGTCTTCAGCCTGTGAACTCTTCTAGGCCTTCCAGAAGACTACTTCAGTGCTTTGCTCTTAGAGGAAATATAAATTTACTCTTCAAAAATGGACAGTATTGGCCATGAATTTTATTTGTCTCAAGTTTCACCCTGCAATTGCTGGCTGCAGCCACACTTGTCCCTGGGAATCAAAGCAACACTTGCCCCTGGGAATATTAGTCAAAGATTTCATTTCTCTACATTTCCAGACATGGGTTGCAGTCTCCTACAATCTCTTCAGAGATTTTTTTTTTGTCTAATCAAAGTGTCCTTAGTTATTGCACATCTTGTATGTAAGTGATGCTTGCTGCAGCTGTTCACTTCCCCTCTCTGTCAGCAGGTGTCAAGAGAGGATTCTTCTCAGACAGGTCGCTGCCCACTTTGAGTACTTTGGTAGCCATAAAGTATGTCTACTTCTGTTTACTCTGAACTGAAGAGCATCTCCAGTAAGGAGAGCAGTGAGCTGAAATTTCCTTTCCACATTGCATTTATTATCCAGTGTTTTTCAGAATTCAGAGTAATTATTTCTGAAGTAATTTTCTGGGCAACAGAATACAAGGGCATAATGTGATTTGAATCCCATTTTGCTAAACACATATACCATCTACTTCCAATTACTTTGGTTACTTTAGACACAACACCTAAATTCAAGAGTCTAAATTCTCTACAGCAGTGTATGAAGGAATCTAGGCACCTTTGAATGGTGATTCTTAGCATGTAAATTAAGACACAGGAATTCAGGATATGTACTAGACACACTTTCTATAGTCTACAGATCAAAGAGAAAGATCTGCAGGAGAGCACTGCATGAAGGATGTAGCTCAGAGAGAATGTGGTTCAAAGCATCACCATTGTCACCACCAGGAAAAAATTAGTCTTTATTAGCTCTAGTTTAACAACAAGTTTTGMCCTCACCTGCTTTGCACAGAGCAATGCTATCTCTGGTGCTTTGGATGGAGTTTTTGCCTCAGGCATTTTGCCTCAGGCACTCCCAGGTGCTGCATTCAAGGCAGCACTTCCTCCTGGAAGCCAGAAAGTGTTGAGACTCAGGTACAATATGTAGGAGCATGGAATGAGTCTTGAGAGGAAAAAKACATTGTAGGTAATGTTTTCTGCAGGGGCCAGCACTGTCCCTTGGGATCAGCATTGTTCTCCTAGCTTCTGGCTTGTTGCTGGTCTCAACACTGTGCTGAAACCTAGCCAGTTATGGGTGTTCACATGGGTTTGCATTGAGCCCAACAAGTTTCTGAGATGCAGAGATCTGTGGGGTGACATGTATTGGTCCTCCCCAACAGCCGTGGTCTTCCAAATGACATCAGGAGGCACCTGACCTGGATGGGCTTACTAGAAACCAGGTTGCATCTACAAGGGTGTTTTTTTTCCTTGTGTTTTGCTGCAAGACAGTTGCAACACTGGTCTGAGAGGTAAACTAGTGTGRCAAACAATTTGTGCTCGTGCCAGACCTTAACAGTCTTTCCAGAATTYGCACAAATAATCTGCAATCCATATAACTGATATCTGACTGTTGTAAGAAATACAATTTCTAGAAGTTTTCAGGCTAACAGGCAAAAACAAATCATGAGGGTAGAGAGAGTATTAATTAAAAAAAATACTGATGTTAAAACAAAAGTAAAAACCAGGAAAGAAACCTTTAAAATACTTTAAGGTGTTATACTTTTAATTATCAAAGGTAAAAAATTAAAAGGATTATTTAATGAATCTTCAAATAAAAGATGATGTGAAAAGAAGTTCTGACAGACTTGTTGTGAGGAAACATTTTCTTTCTAATCAAGCATTTATATATTTTATAGTCAAGTGCATTTTTTATGGAAATGGTATGTACCATAACCTAGATGCAATCATGATTTGTCCAAAGAAAATGAAAATATTTTGACTCTTCACATTAGCTTAATGCARAAAAAAAAACTTAAATAATAAAGTATGTTTGTTGACCTCTGATTGAATAATAAGTAAATGGACATWAATCACAGCAGCTCTAAGTTTTCTGGATGTCTTTTGGTGTAATACGTGAGAAGACTAGCATACTGACATTTACAGGGCACGTATGTAAAGAATTCAACTTGACTGGCACACCCTGTCCCTTGGAAGGGATTGCACTACAATTTTCCTGTGAAGCTTGTGTATATATAAAGGAATGGATTGCATACATTACTTCAAGGGATGAGGTTAACAATAGGAATTTAAACAGATAGCTATAAACTTAGTAAAGTGAGGATTAGTACAGACTGTGGTGAGCATTGATTCCAGACTGCAGATTTGTGGATTTTCATTTTATACTAAGTAAACAACCACATGGGATGGGTAATTATATACTGCCTGCTTTCTGGGTCCCCAGCCCAAGACAGCCAGTGTCTGAATTTCGTAGATGCTGACAAGTCAGTGGAGCTGAAGCCAACAGATGTCATGAGTGACTAGTGGCTGTTGGAAAAGTTCCAGGCATCTTCAGTGAAGAACACAGGTAATGAAACACTTAGTTTAGAGGCTGCTTCTGTAAATTTTGGGACAAATATTTATGAAGTTGACAAAATATTGTATCTGGGAGCTGAGATGGCCAATTCATTTGTGTTTGTAGGCTACTCTGATCCTATGGTAACAAGCATAAAAGTGTAACTCATTTAATTGGACACAAGGTTCAGATTACATACAGCMAGCAACATAAAGTCACAAAATGAGTGAGAGGAACCAAAACAAACATTGTGATATTATGCCACCTACTCAGCACTTTGCATTTACAACACAGAAGTACCTTCTCTGGGGGACTAAGGAAAATGTCCAAGTGGCTTCCTCTGAACATCTAAGTGACTTTTTCAGGTGAATAACAGCAGTGCTTGTGTTTTGCTAAACCACATTCTGTATCACTAGGGTAAACTGGAGTTAAAGTGACTCCATTTTGGCATTTCTGCTGCTTCTTAAATTTTACAGTTCAGAGTAAGTAACCAATATTAATAAGACACAAAAGAGTTACATGTTTACATAAAATCTCTTATCCAAAATGCTGCACAACTAAMACTAACTGCCTAATGAATGTACCTTAATCTAATATAGCCAGTTAAATTAATTTTAATTATTTTGCTTTGTAATAAATAAACAGCTTGTCATATATAGAATGCAATATTAATATATTGAACATGTAATGTTCTAGTTTTCATAGAAACGCACTGATACCATTTATAGTTATAACTGAATATAAAATATTATTTAGTATGCTGCTCTTTCCTTAAAAAACACTTTCCAMCTGGAAAACAGACTTTACAGCACTGGAGACATTTATGTTTGATTAACTTTACTGTTCTGCTTACATCAATGATTATTTGAAAGTATTAAGGGGATCTTAATTAAAAGACAGAAAAAGCATACAGAGAATTACTAGGGATAAAAAAAGACCTGTGACAAAAAAAAAATGCTTGTTCTCTGATATTCAAAAATTGCACAGAATTGGATGCAACTAACAAGAAAAAGCAATCATGTTACATAGACTAAACAGTACATAGTCCAAGAATATCAGACATAGTCCAAGAATATCAGACTATCCCTAGACCATTCAGATTAAAGGTGATATACTAAAATCCGTCCATCTTACCTACATGACTATACTGCTTCAGTGAGAATATATTGCACTGAGGTGGGGGACAAKGTAGGTTTTTATTCTGAAAAAAACTAGGTGAAGATCCTAAAATGGTGGGTGATTTACCACTGAAAGATTCTTTGGATAATGTTCCTCCAACACAAATTCACAGCATGTGCATGCCTATTTACACCCATTTAATCTTGCCAGTACTTGATAGGAGAATACCTGTCCAGGCSCTTCCTTGCTCTCTAACCTCCTCTTTGAACTTAACCTACTTAACTCTCCATTACACCTCATGCAGGATTCAACTGACAAGACTTTCAGAAGAAGATCTGTTCAAATGGCTATTTCTCAACATATGTCGGTATGTCAGTTACATTCTATGAACCAGTACTGCCCATTTATACCTAAACCCCAAATGTTGCCCAAACTTTGCAATCCTTATGATGAAGCTAAATTCTGGCCCTGTTATGTCCAGATGAACTTGTATTTGAATATTCTGTAATGATGTGCTTATAATCCTGCAAAATATTGGTCCCTGGTAAAACCAGAAGAAGGAATTTCAGGATMGCTAATATTTTTTAAAAGGAATTCAGCTTCAAAGACTATAGTTTAAACTTTTCCCCAATTATCCAAGGTTCAGAAGAGAAGTCAGCCTATATGCCAATTATATGCTGTTGTAATCACTACAGTTACATTGTTGACCATGCTGTATGATAAAAAATATGCATCTTTTCCCCTAGCATGCAGAACAGAAAGGACTTGTATTTCTTTTACACAAATCATTTTGAGACAGCTTCAGAGTCGACAGGCTGGCATGTAAGTGGCACCAAACTACACCCTTCAGATGACTGAGATTTTTGACATATGAGCAAATTTTTTCTTGCAAGAGTTTGCAGATGCTTGAGTGGTACTTGTATTAATGTAATAAAAGAAGTGCAAGACCAACCAAGGCATGAGTATTTCTCTGCTATCGCTCTCTATTCATTTGCTGCCATAACTATTGTCATAAYGATTGTCAAGGCAGTGGAACAACTGCAACACCAATTAAAAGAGGAATCCTAAAGGGTTCTTGTGATCAATAGAGATGATTGCCATAGTCTGTTATTTAAACTCACACTTGTCAATCCTTTGACGTTACACCTGCTACATTGCAAAACACTCGAATTCTACCAAATTAATATTTGTACACAGTGTTAGAAAAAGGACCTCTTCAGGCTAATAGGAGGAAAAAAGATTTCGTGCACTGCTAGGCAAGGGTATCACTAGGACTTTATTAATAAATCACACACATATCTTGTCAGGTCTCTTTCTATCAYTTTGTAGGATCATGGCAGAAAATTCTTCTCATCTAGGAGGTTAAATGACCACAAACAATCAAAGAAGCCATAGAGAAACAGAGGAGGGCTGCTGTCACTATCTTGTCTGCATAACATGCACTGTGCATAGCATGGCTTTGTGTCGTAAACATTTGGTGTAAGAAATGCTACAGACACCAGCACAGTAATTTTCTTTTCAMATGAAGTATTTATAAGCACACATGATTTGCAGACAATATTTAAAGACAGAATTTGTTGTAAGGTGTGGTGTGGTGACTGGATGACTCTTCTGGAGAKAGATGTATTTCATTCTCTTGCCATGTGTGCCATGGTCATGCTGTGCAATACATGTAAGGGCCTGACTCATCACAGGAGCAGCAGGAGAGCTGGGCTGCCCAAAGGACAGTTACTACTGTTAGTGAGAATGAGCAAAAGGTCCTCCTAGCTAGAAATATCTCAGTACAGAAAATTTAAAAGTCAAACTGCGACTAGCACTGTGATAGTACTCACTAGAAAAAGAAATAGAAATCAGACACGATAAAGGCTAGGGTGTAGGTTACTGCCTAAGCTGGCACACCTAAGCCATTCATGCCTGTAGACTCCCCCAGTTCACAGGCACTCTTTTGTCTGTCAGTGAAGAAATAAAGGTGCCAGCTTTGGGTGAAAGAGTTCAGCTGCCCAAGGAGGCAGAGGCTTCTTGAATGAAGAGTTGATCAGAATCACTCATCACTGCTATGAAACACTAATATAGCTTATTTTTTTTAAGTAGTTAATGTATTGTCTGGACATGTTTTGAAACTGTCTCATACTCTCACAGAACACAACGAGCTTCAGATTGTATATTCGATATTTCCAAATATTTTTAAAATTAATATTTGTGTTTCTATAATATGTATGTTCATATCTGTATATGTTAGTATAAGTTCAAAGAAATTTTCAAAGTTATTTCAAGTGGCATAATTTTGTTTTACTGTGCTATTGCTTGAAATATTCATGCCATTTTGCACGATGGGTTGCATAGGGAGAAGAGGCATTTTGGATCCTCTTTTTTTGTGTAACACTTCTCAGCTTTGCAGCCACACTGGAACTAATTACCTGAGATTATAAGATTAMATTTTGCATATTCATATTCTTGGGAAGAAGGGGAGGTCATCAGGATGATGATAAATTCTGTTTATAGTGAGAACAAGCAATTGTACACCAATATAAATGGACTAAGCCACAGTTCTGAGTGAAAGTTTCAGTTGCAGCTGGAGACACTTTTGAATTAGATAAAATATGCAAGAAAATAAATCTTTTKAAGATTAAGCATGAGCTACTACAATATTATTTCCTGAATATTCAGACAAAATTAAAATATTATTTTCTCTAAAATTAGGAAATGGTAATATATTTRYATTTAATTGACTAATCATGTTATTTCTAYGAAAAACTAACCAGCAGTACTGTAGATGCCTTTGTCTAGCCTAAAAATCAACCAAAAAAATTAAACTAGTGATTAAATCTCTTTCATTTATGCTCAAAACTAGTTCTTCACCTTTGTAATACCCTGCCACTGTTTCATTCTTTTCCTGGTCACTGCAAGCAGTTAGAAATGTTCTCATCCAGCAATGACAAGAACATTTGGACATCTATTTCTCTCTTCAATCTGTTCCGTTCTTCTATTTTCCTATTACTTTGTCCCTGGATTATTTCTTATCTCTTTATTCATTTCAAATATAGTCATAGGCTTTGAGATCCTTGGGSTCCTCCTCATCAGTGTTTTTTCTCAATTTTTTTTCTTAGCAATGCAATAAATGGTTAGTTTATATTAGCAGAAGACAAAACTACAACAGAAAAACAGTGAAGAAAAAATCAACAGCATGAATTTGTCCTGACATTGCATATGAAGAGAGAGAGAAGAAAATGGCATCAGATACTGAAATACCACAGATGAGATTTAGGCAGAAAAATGGCTTAATAATCTGCCTCCTGAAAATACTATTTCTTCCTCATTTAAAGTTGATATATAATGTTTCCATACTATCTTCCTATTCCAAAATGGAAGGAAATGTTCAATTTTACTTTAGAATCAGGAGTTCATTCTTTACTAAATTTGCTGCTACCTGTTTGTCTGGTAGCATTTCAMGGCATATATTAATTTTAAAATGATATCTCTGTTTTAATATTTAAGAAGTAAAATAGCATTAAAGAGCTTAACAAGGCAATTAAGAGAACTCTAAGTGCCATCTTTCCATTTGACTCCTGTTTCAGAAGTAATGACTGAATAGCAGTAATTATGGAGGATATTGAGTAAAAAAAATAGTTAATAGGACAAATAGGAAACTCTTGATTTTCCAGCAACTGCACAGGTGACCTTGGATCCATCACTGACTCAATGTGCACCCCTTCCTCTGCTTGTAACCCAGGCTCTCCAGGGCAGGCACTGCTTTCTGCTCCATCTTATGGCTGCAATGCTTCTCTGMCACACTGGATCCAGGTGGTCACTAAGGATGGACCATACAATTTGCAATGTCTGAGTTTMCTGAGACCAAGCAACACAGAGCAGTCGGAAACAATGATTTACTAGATACCAGTTTTTCTAACTTGATAAGGTAACTGAAGAAGTAYAGACAAGGACATCCAATGCATTAGCTGTTTTGGTCAGAGATAAAATAATGTCACCACTTAGTGACAAATGCCATAKGAACACTGCAAGTGCACTTCTAATAGTCTTGCTTTATGTAGGCTTGTAGTTAAAATAAACTGGGATTTACAATTTTAATGCAAATTATTTTGCTCTGAAAAAATGTAACTTATTATTTCTGTTATGAGGCAATAACCAAATCAAACATAAGTGTTTAAACTCTCATTCTAGCCACTAAATACCTGATTATTGCTTCACAAAGTCACCTGAATATCCTAATCTCATACAACCACCTTGTTGTTCAAGTAGTTAGTAAGCTCTAGGCAAATTCTACACCTCAGCTAAAGAAAAGTATGTGGCAATGTTAAGATTCACAGCTGAGTGTCTCAGATGCTGGCATACTCAAAGCATATTCCATTTGCTAAGATTTGAGACAAAATTTTCAGGCCATRCACCTAGAGCCTGGAGAAATGCAGACTAAGGGTTTTCTGGAATTCTGTTAGGAGATGTATGGACTGCAGTGCTGGGTCTACAGCTAGCTAGGTTTGTTTTCAACAGTTTAGTCTCACTGTAGGCAAGAGTATAAATAAAGTCAAAATACATCACTGAAGTGAGAAATAACTGGGGTAGAGTTTCTGCAGTTTTCAACGCATTTGATGCTTACAAAACCACATCAGTGATCCTGCATAATTTTTAGTATACATGTGTAATACAAAAAGTCACCCAAARAGTTCACTTTTGTTTTTATGGCAAATGTCTTTCAAAAATGTTTGATATATAATGAAACCATAAATAGAGCTAAAATTAGAGGTCTGATAGAATGTGGCTGTTCAGGAATGAGGAATCCCAAATATTTCAGACTTTCTGACTCTTCTAAAAATTAACAATACTGTGGTAAAATGATTCAAACGACATGCCACCAAAACCAGTTTCAATTTCTGCAGAGAGCATCAGTTGTTTGTAACTACAGAAAAGCCTTTTTAAAAAAATTGAAATTACATATATTTAYAACCTTGTTCACAATTTTTAAAAAGAAGGACCCTCCCTGCCACAGAATGTTTTATAGAAAGGGCTAAATAACAGGAGAGAAAAGCAATTATTGAGTTTGTGGATACAGATTTTAAAACATTTGTTGTTGATTCAAAATTAAATGTTTGTGTTTTCTTTTATTTTGTAAGAAATCAGTAAATCTTTTATAGTTCTTCCCCAAGTAAAATCTCCGTTCTCCCATTCTACCTGTCAAAAATTTCTCTCTTATGTGGGAAGAAACCCAAATATATCAAATAAGTCAAACTCTAAGTGTCAAAGAAATCTGTTGTCAGGATTGGAAACTTTAGGTTTGAAAACATTTAAAAGACACTCTTGAAAAATTAAACAGACACACTGCAAGACCTTCATGAAGCCCAGGTACTCCTGCTTTCAGTGGAGGGAAACGACGTCTGTACAGTTCAGATGAACTGTAAATATTCTAGCAATGTTTAGAAATGTCTGGATATGCACTAGAGGAATCAGGGTTTTTACACAGAGCAGTAAGCATGAGTGAGCCAGGAAATACACAGCATTCCCGAACGTAACTCATGTTTCAACACTGACCATTCCTGGAAGAATTGGATTTTCCTCATGGCAAGTGTGCCACATCTGTAAAGCCTCACCATGGTCCTTAGCACAGGCCTTGAGATCCCCACTGAGTTACTGCATTAGCTCAAGATCAGCTAAATCTTGGAACTAATACTGGCAGGATCTCCARAAACAGATTCTGAGAAAATGATTTTAAGGCTATGTGATTAGCAGATMAATTGCTTAATTTATTTCCTGAAATGCAACATCATCACACCATCTGTGTAACCATCTATGTTTTCTCTGTGTAAAGTGGAATGCCATTATGATACAGCTAGGAGATTGCTTGTGCTGTTTACCTAGCAAAGAAATGTTATTTCAAATGGTATACATTTAATTTTGTTTTCTTCTCAAAGTAATGCCACACATCACATTAATATTTTCTTTTTTTTTTTTTTTTTTTTTTTTTTTTNTATGCATAAACATAAAACAAAGTCTTTTGCCAAAAGGAGACTTTTGGTGGGAAAAAAAAGGGAAAAATTAAATGTAAAATTTCTAGGCATATCACAGAATCGCCATGGAAAAAAATGGAATTTAAAGTCTGTTTTTCCAGCTTTTTGTTTAGCTCTGTAAACAGAAAGTATATTTTGATCTGCAGAGATCCTTTGTGTTTTGTAGATTTATTTAAAACTTCCTCCCCCATCCACATTTGCTCTTCTCACCATCTTCAGTGTAGAGGAGAAGGAAAAAAGAGCATGTGAGAAGAAACWGATAGAGGTGGTCACTGTCTGAGTGCCAGCCTCAGCTCAGTCATCAGCTCGGGCTGGACACGGTGATTTGGTTGGAGGAACTGCAGGAACAGAGCCCATCTTGTCTCACTTGTCTCACAGCCACGGCCTGTCTCACTCACAGGCCCTTGARACAAGGAAGAAAGCTTTCTGACAGGTGCATTGCTTTAGAAACGCTGGGCTCAGATTTCCCATGCTTTCTCCCACAACCTCCAGGGCTGACCACCTGKGTTAGGTGGAGGTTTGGTCACCTGAGCCCCTATAGAAATGTCCAAGCTCCTACCTTGACGGCGCAGGGCAGCGCCAGGCTGATGGTGGATCCCCCGCTGTCCGTCCCCTGTGCGCTCAGGTCTGGTGGCTGGCAGCTGGCTCAGGCCCCGAGCGCTGCTGGACCTAAAACAAAAATCTCCAAAGGGGTAAAGCATGGGCTTGTGGCGTGTTTGCACGAGTTCAAGGGTTCCTGACCAGAGCTGGTCTGCACCTGCCTGGCCAGAGCAGGGGTGAGGGAGATATGCCCTATCTGCCTCCGCCTGTGTCAACATGTCCCCGGCACGGCCTTGGWGCGGGGACTGCTTACACAGTGTGACACCGAGCGATTAATTCATCTGAGAGGCCCTTTCTTTGGTTGCTTCTATTTTGTTATGACGGYTTAAAAAAGAAGAAGTTATTTCTCTCCCAGGATTTATGAACTTCATCATCTTTGCAGTCAGTGCTTGAATACTCTCTCAATGACATCAGGATTTTATCTGTTGCAAGTGGAGCTCTTRCCTATGCAAAGAGGCTGGCCCAAAGGCCCATTACAAAAAAATACATTATTTGGAAAGGGTTTGTCAGTAGGGACAAAGTTTGTTTTGGTTAGTTTTGCACGCCAGACAAAGGCTTTAGTGGTCTGTTAAAATAGAAGTCTCACCTTGCAAAGTTTAACATTTTCACACCCCTGAGAAATCTGAGATGCTAAGAGTTAGGCAACAAAGTAAATGGCTTTGTTGAACAAACATGGGCCAGATCTGCCATTTCAGGGATACCTAGATGTATGTCAGTTGCTCATGAGGCTATCTTCATATTTATACTCTCTTTATTCCTTGCATTTGATTTCTTGCTTTGAAACAAAATGGATCTTTTTCAGAAGATGGATCTTAAATGCTGGTTAATTAATTGGAAAAGTAATTTTGAAGTAAATGGTATACATGTATATTAAGCACTTGTACTGACAAGGGAAGGCTCATTCTTTGATTGAAGTCCAATAATTTTATACTTGTGCTACTCTATCACAAAAAAATTGATACTTTGAAAGTACTAAGACTGGGTATCTCCCTAATGCTTGGATAAGAAARGAAAAAGAAAAGCAGAATTGATCTTCTGAAAATGCAAAGTCCATTGGGCATGAAAATTTCCAAAGGTGTGTTTTCTCAAGTTCTGACGATGCAGGGACCACAGGTTCAGGTGATGCTAACCTCCATGAAGTGGCAGAGGAGAATTTGATCCTGATCCAAGCTGCTGTCAGAACACTGTTAATTCACACAGTTTTTTAACTTTTGGGCTATGAATATAGAATCATAAGATKATAAAAATATTAAAATAGGATATCAAAGTACTGGTAGCATTCTTTAATATCTCCCGCTCCTTGTCTTTTTCTGGTTTCATTATTTGATTAAATTCTTTCCCCTCTTGTTGCTGAATTTTTAAAACTTTACCTAGTTTCTGAAATGGCTTGAGCTTTAAGAGAGAACGGACTTGGACATATCTTAGATGATATATCTTGAACATGGAGAAAAAAACTCCCACTTTTTTCTTCCTTCAAGTGTTGCTGCACATATACACATCTAACACTGTGGGCCCAACCCAAGACTGTTACCCAACAGAGATCTTAGGACCCGAAAGGCAGCCTTCCTGTTAGGACAGACTATCTTCCTTTATAACTGAGAGGAGTGTTTTGAAGCATGTTTTGGTTTTGATTTCATGAACRCTGTCACATCTGAGTTATATGCTGATTTTTAAAAACAATAGTAAACAACTCAATGATACCTGTTTTCAACCTAGAGCAATAAGATTCTTGTAACATCTACATTTTTTCAGAGAAGCATAAACATTCATTGAAAATATTCTCCACTGATGCAATATTACTTCGAGCACAGCCTTCACTGAATGTTACTGGGTTGTTGCTAAGAAACACTGATATATGACACCAAATTATATTACTGACATTGAATTTTTACTCCTTTTCATGTTATAGCTTGCTTGAAAACAGCTGCAATTATACTGCAAATGGAAGGAAATCTACCAGCCTCTATTCAGTGTCTTTTGTATTTTAGTTACAGGCTGAAGTCCTTATCTTTTTAATATATGTCTATTACAGTATTTCAGTTAAATASTATAATACCAACATTATTGATGGTCTGCATCTGTATCTCCTATACAGCCATCACGACAATAAAACAAATGTTCTCTTTGATTTTCACCAATATATGCCAAATTGCAGGAAGATTGGTCTTAGCGTTTCTATATTTTCCATGTTAATGTGACAATCCATTTTGACCTGCAGGTAATAAAATAAGAAGCGTTCAAACTCATAGCTAAGGTTTTCAGAGCACTTCAATTTTTGTTTGTTTTGATCTATGCGATTGACTGTTAGA
This sequence comes from Malurus melanocephalus, assembly GCF_030028575.1. NCBI lineage: Eukaryota > Metazoa > Chordata > Aves > Passeriformes > Maluridae > Malurus > Malurus melanocephalus. Next base: position 3,069,753 of record NW_026623273.1, on the reverse strand, counting down.
AAGCTGAAAATGAATAGATGTTTTTTTAACATGTATTTTTGATCTTTATTCTTTTGTAYAGCACATGGATATTTTTCTGCTAAAAGAGCCATTCATCCAGTAGTTGATGTATGGCAAGTACACACAGCTTTTTCGTGGGAAAGTATATATTCATTTATCGAACATAGCTGTTGGATTATTTTTTTAATATTAAAACAGAGCCGCAGAGCCCAGAACATCCATATCTGAAACTGGGATCTCACTAGTACTACGGAAATATACAAGCGGAGAAAAGAGCCCTTCCTGTAGGGCTTAAAYCTCAAATAGTCAAAATGGACAAATGCTAGGACAAGTAGCACTATATTCATGAAGGTTTTGCAAAAGGACTAACAATTTGAGCCATGTTTGCATGYGTAACCTTTAAGCAGCTTGTCTGTCTTTTCTGTACCATGGCTGGTGGGGTCCATCTATCAGAGAAGRGGAAGAGGAGTCATGGGCTTGGCAAATTGATGAAGAGGGCTTTAAACTAAAGATGCCAGGGGAAGGAAGGCTCAATCCATTCAAATCCKGCTGCTTTCCATTTTGGTACCAGGACCGAAAAGAGAAGCCCAGAGCCTGGAGAAGGATCCCAGGTCAGCAGAAGAGCAGGACAAAGGAATTCCAGCCACTCCAGACAGTAAGCTGGTTTCACTGGGTCCAGCTTCTATGGGAATGCACTCAGCATGGGGAATAAACAAGAGTGAGACAGCTCACATCTAMAGGGTTACGGCGTTATCGGCTTCATGGAGGTGTGATGGAATGGCTACTATGGCTGGAGTGTCGGAATAGATGGATACAGACTCTTTAGAAAGRACAGGGAGATGAGGAGCACATGTCGCTCTCCATGGCAGTGACCAGCAGGGAGGCATTGGATCTCCACCTGGAGATGGGTCAGGAGCCAACACATGTCATACAGTAACTACTAAAATACATGGAGAGTGGGAAAAGTAATCACACCACTCTATTGGGAAARAACAAGCAATTTGCAGGACAGGAAACAACAATGAAACATGCACACATGCAAAGATTGAAAGAAACCAGTGCAGTAAATGGAACTACATGTCAGTTGGCCAAATATGAGGAAAAAGATACAGAAGGATGGTTGGCATYGGAAGAAAGATGCAAGAAATGCAGATGGCTATCTCATACTTCAGGAAAGCAGTCCGCACTTTCTGTGGGATGCAAAGACCAAGACAATGATGCAGATCCACTCACTTACCCAATCTGTGGGAGGAAAGGGACTGCCTTGCAGTGAAGGGAAAATGGATGATCAGGATAAAAGCTACCAGTAGAACAGCACAAAAAGGAATCTTTCCATTAACATGCCTGAAGAAAGGTTGTGGAAGCTGTAACAGAAAAAAAGGAAAACTCACTTTATAGTGACAATCTGAACCTTTCTTCAAAGTACAGATAAACAAAAAATGGAAAAAAGGAACAAAAAAGGCTGAAAATCTACACTTCATCAGCTTTGTGAATACTAAGCTGAAGAGTTCTAGGATTTTTTTCTAGAGTAGGGAAACACCCATTGGATCAAAGGATAAAACTAAAGGAATTTAACTCCTCCACCATGACTTCTGGGAAATACTCTAAAAGTTAAACAGCAGGAGCAAGTAAACTCATCGTGTTTGCCGTCATGAAGCAATAAACCCAGAACATGCCAAAAAAATAAGAGTGAGCCATAATAACATCTAAATACCAGATTATCAGATCATGAAACATGTCATGTGATACATCCATTCACTTTTTAGACAACAGCATATCACTGTATTTTCAAACTGAAATCGGTCACAATGTCTTTTATCCCCTCTTTCCTGAAATCTTGTTTCCCTTCTTCTGCTTCCTATTGCAAAGATTTCTGCATACCACTGTGGTTCCTACCTCCTATTTCTYTGTCTGAGTGCTGAAAGGCCGCACAAACATTTCAGCCTTTGTCATAACCTGAAATACGCCCTGTGTTCCCCTCAGCTGTAGGTCTTGCTGCTGAGAATACACATATCTTTTGGTTTGCAACATCATCATTGGGGCCATGTATGACTCCTGGCAAGGAATTGCTTGTATTGTGATTGCCGGCTGCACAGTGGGGAGGTAAGAGACTTCTGAAGTTTATGGAGATTCTTTTGCCTAGAAAAATTAGAAGAAAGGTACAAAGACAAGCTGGACTGATATACTCCATTTGCATTTTGTCCTGTTTTATAATTACTTCCCTGACTTCAATTTTTCATGACTAAAAATTACTTCAAAAACATAATATGTATTGTTTTTCTTCTTGCCCYGACATAAACACTACATTTTTCAAACAACCTTGGGTTTAAAATATTTATTAAGGCCTGCAGGAACTAGGGGTTTCACTTGATATGAAAGTAAGGTCTAGTAGATTTGAAATAAGCATATTAATGCAGAGTAATGGAGCTACAGAAAGATTTTAATTTTCTCCCACCTGAAGAAGATGTTGCAGACTGGCAGCCTTTAGACAAATCTGCAATTGCTCCAGAGCTTGGACAGGAAGATTTTTATCCCATTCACTTAACCTGAGACATTCTCGTTTGGAGCGCCTTCGACATTTCAGACAACTTGCTTTTAATATGCACTAAACAGTATTTCTTATTAAAGATTCTTTCCATCTAAGGAAAAAAGGACTTACGGTTTTAGTCCAAAAAGACAACCTTGATAATTTGTATCATCAAGTACTATTTAATTGCTGCTCCTCTTCCATATCTGCAGGTTTATCCTTGTATTTTCTGATAAAATAAAAAGAGGGTATGTCTGTATTTTACCACTGAAAAATCTTCAGCTGTTACCTTGTCGATTAAAAGACTTGCGATTTCTTATGGAAGTGTAATGAAATGCTGTGCTACAGCATTGCAAGGACTCTGCAGTAATAAACTGAAGGGAGGCACAATTAGCTCTGTAACAGCATTTCTCATGAATAATATTTTTTCTTTTCATCCTTTCCTGCAAAGAACATTTACTGATTGTTTCACTCTCAGCAATGGGAATATCAMAATTTGATTTAATATTCACTACCACAGGAGGTATTAGAAATTCTGATTGTTTTTCTTAATAGTCTGAATTGTTTTCTAAGTCTTGTTTAAATATATATATAGGTTTAACTTTAAGGTTAACCTTTCCTGGGTTGAAATCCAGAAACCTTGTAAGTCAATGACAGTATTGTGATTAACTGAAATAAATTTTAGCCTTGTTATTCACGGCTCTGAAACATGTATARGCTGCTGTTACAGTGCCAATAGTTCCTACTCAATTATAAGAAGAGAGAAAAAAGTCTCAGAACTGGTTACATACTGCTGTGTGTTCTGGATTTCTCTTGAAGGATCTGCACTTGCTCAGCATTTAAGAAACTTGGGTTGCCTATAGAAAAACTTCAGTATTGTTTTGGGATTCTATGTTTTCAGACAACTGAATGCTTATAATATGGAATTACGTTCTTAGTGCTTCCTGAGCACGACAATTCTTCAAATTGTAAGAAACAAAAAAAAAAAAAAAANCCAAAAAAATAAACAACCCAGACGTTAAAAACGAACACACTAAAAAAACACATACACATAAAAGCGCCTCACCCCAAAGTCAATATTTGTGATCTATTAGCTTCAGATTTCTCATATCTAACAAATGAATGAATACCATAATACAAATACAAAGAAAAATCTTCACAGATCAGAAATTAGGGACCCATGACCTTAAGCATTAAGTATTTCTCAATCAAACACAAATACAACCATAAAAAGAGGATTAAAAAGACATCTGGAAGTAAATTATATAAGTCTTGTTTCAGTGAAAACACATTGTAGATGGAAATACTAGCAAGGTACTTGTTATTGTCAGAGCGGAATTGATAGAGTCCACTACAGTGATTTCAACAAGGTCTACATTACTAAAAAAAAAATTATCTGTAAAAACATTCTTATCTTGATTCTCTTAGTCCAGATATTAGCCATCTATCATTGGTGCAAGTATCATATTGCAATTTGCAAGGACATTACAGAAATAAATCCAAGGGATGGCAGGAACTATTCATTTTATTTCTTATTGTTTAAGTTTTCTGTTTAGAGGCCACTGAAACCACTGTCATTGCAATTTCTGCACAGCACAACTCAAGAGGCAGCTCATTCAGAAAACACTACTCCTCTCAGCCAATGTCTAGTCTGAACATTACGCATCCTAAAGTTYTACTCAGCATGTACCTGGAAGTACATGGAAGTGCTTAATTTTCTTAATTTTCATTGTCTGCGAACTTTCCCGGCAATTAGTCCTAATTATGATTCTTGAGAACGTTGGTGTTTTCCCAGGGTTCAATGATGAGTGTCTGTCAGACTAGGTTCCAAGTGAAAAGCAGCCAAAAACTCCCTTGCTCTCCCTTTACACTTGTCTCAAAGATTAGACCAATATCCAGAAGCTGGAGTTAAAGATTTAGCTTCTTGTCTTCCAGGATGGATCTAAACACACACATTCTACCTCCTGAAAGAAAAACACATGTTGTAAGTGCTGGAATGGAAGTCCATTCTGTTCTCCCACTGTTATTACACTTTGTGTGGAGCAACTGAATATTCATGGGAAATAGTAATGCTTTGCATGACTTCATATTCCACTAATTATAGCAGTTTCCTAGAAGGGAGAGCTGGTATTCTATTCTTGTTGTAATTAATATTTAATTATCTCTATTAAAAGGGGGGTGGGGGGTGGGGAAAGAAACCAAAACTCTCCAAGTCCAGAAGCAGTCAGTGTGGTTTGSTTGCAATCAAGAGAGAACCACCATCACCAATTTCTGGAGTAAAGGACTWTTCCTTTCTCACTTAGAGTGGATACAGAAATGGTGGAGCAAGGCTCAGACTGTGAATTCTTAGTGGACAGAAGTCCCTCCATGAATATGAGAGTAAAGGACCTATGACCTAAAACTTGAACACTTTTCTTTC
>NW_026623273.1:3058933-3064488 GCF_030028575.1 Malurus melanocephalus | reverse complement strand
GGATTTCATCCATTTACTACTCACCTGGTATGTTAGATTATTTGGATGCCTTTTGTAACCGTCTTGATTGCTGAGTCTAAAAGCCAGACACAGCAACACAGAATATACCTTTGAGACCAGTTACCTTCCTCTGCTCTAGACTGTGGTGACTGGATTTCTTCTAACTAGAAATCTTTCAAAAGTCACAGATAATTGCAAAAAAAGCTGTTAGGTAAAAAAATTCAAATGTAGTATCTCAACTAATTTGAATTGCTCATCAGTAATAGGTTTCAGCTGGGAAGGAAAAGAGTAATATTAGGAAAACCTGAAAGTTTTAAGAGCATATCAAAATGAGAGATCTTGGAGGCAGAATGAAAAAAGAGGACATATCATGGGAAATGCTATTTCTTTAAAATCTTGAGGTAGGAATGAGAAGTTAAGAAATCAAAGCTAAAATTATTCTATTACTTTTAGTGTTATTTGCTGTCATTTGAAGTATCATCACTGTCTTCAAAAATACCAGTTATCTGCCCTGTAACTCTGAATTTCCACTTTATTTTATATTTCACACTTCATAGATAATTTTCTATGCTAAATAAGGCAGAAATCAAGTATGAAAGAGAATACTTTGAAAAGAATTTATCATTCTTAATTCTGGCTTGCAGAGTATCAAAGGTAGTTTGCCACATGAGGTAGAACTTTAAAGCAAAGACTCCAAATATTTACACACAGAAGCAAGCAAACAAATCAGGCTAAATAAAGCATAAACAAACTTTCAAAATTTTGTCTAGGATCTATTTGATTATTGAGAAAAAGGAACCCTGCACAAAATGATGTGTTGACGTTCAAGCAAAAGGTAAAGGTTGAAACATCACATATGTATATGTCTTGCATATGAAAATGACAGTTGGTATAGCAGGTGCCAGACCAGCTAAAATAGTACAATATTATTAATCCAGAAATTAATACCACTATCCCAGAAAGTTACTTAGGGTTGCTGGGACAATGGGAAACATTTTGTTGGTTTTGTGAGAGTGTTAACCTCATCACTCATTTCATTTATGCCTAGTTTGAAACAACATGAATTAATCATCTCCAGCTACTACCTTGAGTTCATCCATTTATTTGTATGACCAGTTTCAGTGCCTTATTATTTTTTCATTTTCCTGTCCTAGTCACCTAATATAAAAGTTGGGGGTTTTCCCCAACCTTTCAGCAAAGGTACTGAGTTGTTACTTCCAAATTAAAGCTGATGTGCAGATCTCTAGAAAATATGATCCTGTTTTCACAGGTATAATCTAATATAGTTACAGGACAGATGAAATATCACAACTTCTGTTGTTTTCTCTTGAATGGCAAGGGACTGAATTTACATCTTTGACCCTCTCTGTATTTCATCATGTCATTCCACAACTCAGACCAAGTTTTTTGGTTTCCTACATTTATCAACAGTGCCATCCACCAGGCACCACAATATGTTGTGTGTCCAAACTCTTTTCTTCTGGATCTTGTGACAATAGATGGTAAAGAAAAGAACAAGGTCACACATTCTTTTGTGTTCCTACAGCTATCGGACAAAGGCAGTGACTGTGCTTCTCCTTAGGTAGCAAGGTAATTTCGACCAAGCCACCAATTTTCAAGGAAAAAGGTGATGGGATTTTCCCACAGACTGCAAGTTGTTATGGCTCCCATGCCCTGTATTCAAGCACAAAGTAATCTTCTTCAATATGCCCTCTCTAGCATTAGCACCCAACAGTTTATTAGAAACCCATAAAGAACATAGTATTGACAATATACTCAAGCTACTCTTTTCCTAGGAGAAGATAATGAGAACTTGGCACTGCTAATAGACCAGCAAAAGACACTTCTTAACACCCTGTAGTCACAATGGCCTAAGAGCAGCAAGCAAAAGAAGAGGTTTCTTSGTTGTTGTTGTTGAATAAATTGAAAAAAATCTAAAATGTATCATAGCAGACAAGTACAGAAGATAAGCCCAAAGGACTGATGTGCTCCTGGCTGATCCGGGGAATATGCATATTGAACTTCACATGCAGCTGGAAGTGCAATTGACCTTGACTTTGGGGTGGTCAGTATATAACTGGTTTCTGGAAGTTCTGGCTCCTCAGAACCACCAGCTCCCTGGCTACCTGTAGCAAATCTGGCACACGAGTTTTCCTGGGAGGCCAGATTGTACTTCTGCAAAAATTAATAAAAGGGGAGCATCACTGTAGAGTGCTTAGCTTTTAAGGAAGTGCTATTTCATATGACATCTGGTTTTCAACTGCATGCAGTGCTAATTAAGACCAAACTAACCAAACAAAACAAAACAAAAAAAAAAAAAAAAAAAAAAAAACAAAACCAAAAAAAAACAACCCGCAAACCAAACCAACCAACCATCCAAAGACTGAAAGAAAAAAAAGAAAAAAAACCCCAGCAAACCAAAAACTACTCACTCTCCCTGAGCTGATCTTTGAACTTTGAACTTTAGTCCCAAAAGCACCTGTTGGCACGTTCTAAAAGTCTGTATTTCTGATATTTTGCTCAAATACAAATTGGGAAAATTCATTCCAGGAAGGCAAGGTGGGAGATGTACTGGTTTCATCTCAAGCAGCCTACTGTCTTTATGTGTTGATAACAAATTAGATACAAAAATAGGGAATGGTTCAGAGAAAGAACTGACATCTTGAGGCCCAAATTTTCATGAATTCATTGTTTAAAACCAGGCCTGATTACTAGCAGAGCTCAGTTCCTATTCAGGTAACTCCATAAATTGAAAGTTGCAAGAGAGCTCAGCACTGTGGATGTCACCAGAGAACTAAAATATTCCTGTGTTTGTGTGTGGTGAACTCTTGTGCAAAGTTGTGCTGTAAAGCCACAAAGCCAAAATCAGCACTTCCGAAGTTTAAAATGAAAGCAACAATGAAGTAGTCTATTCCCAATCTTTTAAAATATAGTAGTGCATTGACTCTGAACACTGAAAATAATCATAATTGTGGTTAAAAAGACATAGAAGAATGAGTTCTTTCTTGTTCACTCTAACATATTTGAGCAGTCACTAGATTGTATCATGATGTCTCCAACATTTTAAGACATTTTAAGTGGATTTAAATCTTTTGGAACAATAAAACACCACATGAAAACACGATAGTGCTCGTTAGTGGTCTGAGGAAGGTATATCATGGTAGTCATGCAGAAATTGCAAGTAATGAGAATTGAAGTAGAAAGACTTTATTTCAACTTCCCTTTACATTCCCATTGGAGAGAGAAAATTTACCATGAATATTTAGGCATGCAAATCCCACTCTGCTGCTGCTGAATCATAGAAGTGTGTAAAATATTCAGCTACACAGCACTGACATTCAAAATCCCATATGTCCAAGCTGTACTGGTAGACATCTCCAAATGCTTTCTTAACTGGAGAAGCATGGACAGGTATTAACTATTGGAGCTGCTGGAACCCACAGACAAGCTGGTTGTGGGCCAGCCCTCATGTCTGGACTYGGCCCAGACCCCTGCTTGAAGCTCTGCTTATGCCTTTTAATCAGCCATTCTCCATGTAAACCATACATGGTTTCAATGGGAAATGGAGACCTCTCTRTTCCTCTGCCACTGAAAAATACTCAATTTGGAAAGCAAATCATATTGATATCAAATCTATCATTTAGTTTCATCTACCAATTGTTTTAGACCTTTTCAGGCAAAGGGAAGTACTTTCAACAGCAAGAATGTGCAACCCTGTGCAGCTGAAGGGCTGGAGYGATTTCTAGAGCTGTTGAGGGTGTGTTTCTGCAGGTGGAGGTGATCATGGAGAAGAGACRTATTTCCACTGAACAGCATTTTATTCCATGCAATGTATAATGTGACAATTATGCCTGTGGCAAAGGAGTTTGTTGCCACACAGCTTATGGTACTTAGAGCTAATTCTTTTGAAGTTGAGAAGAGATTAGTTCAAGGAATTTGTTTAGGGACCTATTTATYACCTTCTGGACTTTGAAGTTCTTTTTCCCACTGTTCACTGGTGAATTCACTTTCAATTTTGATCTTTCTTAATACAAAGTTTAATGATCTCATTATTACATGTTTTAAAAAGAAAAGTCCATATAGGTATAGTTAGATATAAGTATTTCACTAAAGAACTACATTCCCCCCTTGAGAGGCATGTGTTAAATCTAACATCATGGTTTTGATGAAATTCCACATTTCAAAWACCTGTTTAATAGTCTATGAAACTTTAAAATCTATTTTAAGGAAGGAAAGCATTTGAAATTTACACTGTCACTCACAYTGAATGTATAATAGAGAACAGATTATTTAATCGTTCTTATAATAACAGTCTGTTGACATTTTTCTTTGAAAAATTACAATTCTGTGCCTTACTGATAAGAAAAACATGCAGTTTTTCAACACCCTCATATAATTGTTTTTTTTAATTGACTACTGACAATTACAAATGAAGATACAAGGTTGAAAACTTATGGCAAAGTCTGAATTAGAGAAATGCTGCGGTTTGGCAAATCCTGCCTCCTCCTGTAAACAAAAGCATACTGGGTTTTAGTGTTCTTTCAAATATGGGCTTCAATGATYCTTTCATCATATTTTCCTTCTCTGTTTTGACTAGGGATCTTGGGAGCAGGAACCTTCTCAATGTATGTTTGAACAGCAGCCACCAAAATGAAACACACAGCTCACATGATATGCCTAGATAGGTCTAGAACTAATACGTTTAGAAAGGCAGCATTAATTTTTAATACTATTAAACTAATACTATTAAAGAGCAGATATCCTTATTCACTTATTCAACGAAGTGTTCTCTGGACCAGAATTTTGTTATCTGCTCATGTATTAAAACAGGAAATACTTTTTTTTAGATAAGCTCACCCACACAAGCCAGCAGGARCCAGCAAGAGAAGACAGCTGTAGTCTCACAGAAGTCATGCAGAACAGGCAGCTTAGAAAATCCTAGCTATGTAAACTTAGAGGTTAGGGTCAGATTGCATCTGTAAATATATCCAAGTGTTCCCAATTAAATCACTCCTTTAGATGACAGAATACTTTACTAATTTACAGAATCATTGCTTTTTGGTAGGCTCTGCTTGGGGATTCAGGGAGAGAATCCTAAGAACACTTGCCACTCCRTGGTGTTTAGATCCTCACAGTAAACATGCATTCCTTCCAAAGCAAAACTATAAACAGCCCAAGTTACCTAAAAATCTCTTTAAAATGTAGAGAGATGAGTTTATTTCTGTTATTCTTTAAACAGTCTCCACAGTAATAGCAATATTCTTCCATGACAAATATGGTCAGCCAACAGAACAATACAATATGCATATCATAGGTAGAAGTGAGAAATGGGAAGGTGACACACTGAATCTACTCCATATTATTTTTCCTTTAAAATTCTTAGTAGTGTCAGGGCTTTAYCAAGGCAAAAATATTTGGATGTGGTTGTACAGTCATCACTGACTGACAGGATAAACATCTTAGCAGACATGGAATATTAGTGATACTTGAGAATCAAATAATTTACTACTATATTTATCTGATGCATAATGTAAGCATAAAATCCTGTACTGCCT
>NW_026623273.1:3027015-3058835 GCF_030028575.1 Malurus melanocephalus | reverse complement strand
ATAACCCTCCTCAGAAGAGTGAGACAGAAAACGTGACATTTAGGTATTACTTTTACTATTTTGGTTTATTTGTTATATTTATACTTCCCCTGTAGTACATTTTTTTCTYTCCATTTTTATCTGTCTCAAAGAAATCATTAACTACAGTAAAACACAATATTATTTTTAGATATGCATTCTCAGTACTTTCCACTCTGCTCTGGTGAAACTCTACCTGGAGCACTGTGTCCRGCTCTGGGGTCCCCAATTTAAGAGGGACATGGAACTGTTGGAGCAAGTCCAGAAAAAGCCACAAAGTTGATAAGAGGACTGGAGCACCTCCCCTGCAAAGCCAGACTGAGAAAGTTGGGGCTGTTCAGCCTGGAGAAGAGAAGGGTGTGTGGAGACCTCACAGCAACCTGGCAGGACCTGATGGGCCCTACAGGGAACATCCTCTTTGACAGAATCTGTAGTGACAGGACAAGGAGTAATRGGTACACARTGAAAGAGGGGAAATTTGGGTTAGATATGAGGAAGAAATTCTTTACTGYCAGGGTGGTGAAACAGGTTGCTCAGGGAGATTGTAGATAACAGAGCTCTGGAAAGGTTCAAGGCCAGGGTGGACAATGCCTTGAGCAACCTGRTAGAGTGGGAAGTGTCCCTGCCCAGGGCAGGGGGATTGGGACTAGATGATCTTTAAGGTTCCTTCTGATTCTTAACGTTCTATGATTCTATGAGTGCTATGAATTATGAAAATTAGTATGTTATTCTAGTCATTTGGAGGATACTTCCTTTCCTTCTTCAAGCCCTTTCTTCTCAGTCCTCCTTATAATTAATTCTCCCCACCAAGCTCTGAGTCAGCTAYATCCTGGGGTCTTCTCACCAGTTCAACTCCTGTACACACTGTGGTCTGCATTTGTCCCCCCTCAATAACCCTCTATTAATTTTTCTTCCTGGACTAGGTCTGACCTCCAGGTCTCTTCCAGCTCACCTGCAGCCCTTGGACCTTGCTCCTCACTGCCCTGTTCCTGCAATGAGCACAGAGCAAACAGGAGGAGGGTGGAGACCAGTTTTCTTGGTCTCAAAGTTGTGAGTTTACCACCACGTTACACAGAAGTTATCACAAAACCTGTAAAAATTTTGTCCCTCTGCTCAGTCCAAGGAATGCCTCACCTGGAGTCTGCTGAGTCCAGTTCTGTGATCCTCAGCACAACAGAGATATCAAACTCCTGGCCCAGGTGCAGTGGAAGGTGGCAAAGATGATTGAGGGACTCAAACATTTCTTTATTAAGGAAGGCTGGGGGAGCTGGGCCTGTTCAGCCTCAACAARAGACAACTGAGAGGGGACCTCATCAATGTCTGTCAGTGTCTGCAGGGAGGGGTCAGAACAGGGACCAGGCTGTGCTCGGGGGTGCTGAGCAACAGGATGAGAGACAATGGGAGAAACTGATGGACAGGGAGCTCCACCTGAACATGGGGCAGAACTGTGAGACTGACCACACACTGGAACAGGCTGCCCAGACAGGCTGTGGAGTTTCCCTCACTGGAGATATCCAAGCACCATGTGGAATGCAATCATGAAGCCAGTGCTTCCTGCTTGAACAGGATGGTTGGACCCCTGTGGAATGGAACCTCATCCATTCTGTGAATATTATATTTCATAAGATAAGAATCTAAGGATTTGCTTTTGTGTTAATAAATATTCTTTTGATAACAGAATAATCTGAACCACATGCACTGAAAGAAAATTAATTAGTCCCAGATGTACTAAACTTCTAATGACCATCTGAGGTTCAACAGATGAGCTGCATTTTTGAGCTCCTGGTTTTGGAAGCTCTGGATGCATAGGGCAGATAAGAAACAATGTATTTTTTGTGTGACATTTTTTCATTGGAAATTTTTATTCATCTATTCATATTTATTTTATTCATTTATTCATATTTTTGTGGAAAATAATAATTTTCAAAAAGTTTTGGAACATATTTAACATACTTGTGTTAACATTTTAAAACTCAAACATTTTATGTTAGGACCAAAACATTCTGCAAGAAGTTCACAAGTTGATGCGTAGTCACATTGACTCATTTCATGTGGGGGAACCATGACTGATTAAGTGGCTGAGCTGTTCAATGACCGATTAAGTGGCTGAGCTGAGCTGTTTTTGTATTCTACCAAAAATACATTTCCAACAGCAGTTCATTAGARAAGACAACCTCTAGATTTGCATAAGGTGTGTGAATTCTCTTGGGAGGAAAACAAAAAGATCTGTCAGTTTACTGGTGGTTCCATAAAGCACTTACAATGTTGGCATAGGGAAAAATGAAAGCAGACCTGTAAATTTCTCAGAGTTTAACACAGAATGGGAAATTTTGGAAGGGCCCACAGTGGGTCACCTGGTCCAACCTTTCTGCCCAAGCAGGGTCATCCTAGACCATATAGTACAGAGCATACAGGTGGTTCTGGAATATCTCCAGTGAGGGAGACTCCACAACATCTCTGGCCAATCTGTTCCAATGCTCAGTCACTGAMCAGCAGAGAAGTTCTTCCTCATGTTCAGGTGGAACTTTCTGGTCATCCTAGATTTCTGCCCTAATTTCTAATTCTAAAGCCAAAAGAAAAGGATTTTGACTATTTTCTAATAGTCAAGTGAAAACCTGTGATTCTTCCTTCCCCCCATCCCCTTTATATAAGATATGCTACAAGAATAAATACCAGGAGTTAGAAGKGAAACATTAGCAGGGGCAGGTGGGTGACGTGGATGAACAAAGTTTCATGTCCTGTTATTACTTAGGTTTGGAGCACATCTTTTCAGTAATGGAATTTCTTACTTAATCAAACATTTAAGAGCTTATGAGTTTTTTTGGGTTATTTTACTGGAAAAAAACCCCACAGGGACTGAAAATATCCCATTATTAGCACAGTAATGAACCAGATCTGCAGTTAATATTCAGAAAAAAAAGGAAATTTGGAAGAAAAGCAGAACAGTAAAATTAATTTGGAATTTCCTGTTTAGCAGATAGCTTTCAAACTGGGAAATTTTGTCTTGAAAATTTTCCTTAAATTCCAACTATAGGTTTCTTTGATCTGAAGTTTAAGGTGATGCTTTGTGACTGGCTTTTATTAAAAGAGGGCACAACCATTAGATTCAAGTTCTTATGTTACTTTTACTCAGATGATGCTAAAGTGACCTAAAGGAGAGAAAYCTCAATGCTCTAGCCAAGCATTAGAATGAAGCATGGCATTCTTTTTAAAGCACGTGTCTATTTGTTGCAACATGTGGAATCAAAACAGGCTCAAATACATAAATGAGCAGAGATTTATGTTAGCAAATAGAGCTGATGCAGACATCTGAAGTTTTCCACAGCAGGAATATGTTAACTCTGCCATTCAAGTGCAGCAGTGAGTGAGAGCTAAAACAACATGAAAAAGGAGGGCAACTAGACTTTTCCAAAAGGCTGACCCTTGAATGTTAGTCAGAAGCTTAACTTTCTGAACTTTTTTTTGTTGTTAGGTAAAGTGATTGAACTGGCAAGACAGACAAGAACAAGAAATAACAGTGAGAGGATCTGAGAGACAGCAAAAATTCAGCATTTGGGAATCATGCTGCAAGTTTCTCTTTCATACTTGCAAGAATACATAGAAGCACATGGATAAAAAAAGAAATCTCGGTGAAAAGAACAAAGGTGACATTTGAACCAAGAGCAGCTATGGTGGTTTTTCAGTGGGCACTTTTCAAGCGAGTGCAGTTTCACCCCCAGCTCCCATTTGGAAGCACAGGCTCATACTGGAATAGTAAAAAATTACTGAAGACTGCTTTCCCTGTGACCCAGATTGTGGTTGTCTAGCTGTTAGACTGCCCAATACATGCATGCTTGAAATAAACCTCCAAAGATTTGTAGGATGAAAAAGAGCAATGATGAAATTCTTAAATAGATGCATGTGAAGACAGTGAGACATGATGTTCCACTACCAGGTCATCTCTGCATTCGCAAGTTTAATGAGTATATCAGGTAGTAAAGGTGGGCAGGACAAAAGAGGAGGTGTGAGGGAGAAAAACTTCACAGCTGTGACTGAACATACCCGGGCTGGCTGTGAAGGAGGAGGCCTCTGCCACTCTAGCAGGGAATCCATGGCAAGGTGAAGTTGAGCACACTCCAAATCCAAAAATTTACTTGCATTTTTGGGCATATGTGCAGTTGCMGCAGATTTTCAGCTATGGTGCCTCACCTGAATTGCTGGCAGTGGCTGACTCAGCTGGAAGTTTTAAAGGTAACTCAAATACACTGCCACAAAAAACCTCAGGAAAATGAGATAAAAATACAAGGATTTATTTATCTGTGCTGTGGCTTCTTCCATGACCAACTTTAGTCTCTGACTAGCTTTTTGAAATTCCTTTAAGGCTGTGCCTCAGATGGCAGGTATGAGTACATAAGGACTAGAAAGCACTACACTAATGCTTTCATAAAATGATCTTGCTCTTATGATTTGATCTTAAAGACTCACAGGTGACAGAAGCTGATCCCCTTCTTCTGCCACCCATTCAAACTTTAATCTTCAGTCAGCACAACAATCTCTGTCCAGATTTGTCTGTATTCATCTGCTGCCATCAGTCATAATCCTGTGAAAGTATTCATAGAGAAATTGGACTTTCAGACTTTTTCTAATACTTGCTGTTCCCCAGTTTTGCATTTCAGAGGAGAACATTTTTTGGAATAGTGTGACCTTATGTTTTTCTCCTTTTTTCTACTTAAATTCTTTTGTCTTGGGGTTATATATTAGATTCAAAAACTGGTTTTAATTTACTAGAACATCTTGTTAACTTGCATTCCTATCAGGATCCTTCATCTCTAAAGCAGATTGTTTCATCAAAACTATTTATCAGTAAAATTTCAAAGACGCTTAAATTAAATCAGGGTGACAACTTAGAATTCCTTGAGCCCCACAGAAAACATAATAATGGTCTCCTTTCTAATTTTGTGTTCAAAACTTTTTGTTCTACTTAATAGAACAGCTGCAAAGAAGTAATCTGAAAAACACAGCTCCTATAGCAGAGCCAAAAGGAATGTAACAAACTGTCCTTAGTCTGAAAACAGTTGTTACAGCCAGGGTGGACTTTCAACACATGAACGTGTATGTATCTCTAAACAATAAAATCCACCCATGCTTAACTGGTATACATTGAGACCATAATAAATACAAAACACATCTTCATAGTTGGGATGGAAGAAGAGTTTACCCAGATTTTAGAGGCAAAGTCTTCCAGCATCTTGAGTGTTGTATAATATTATTTAAGTCCATGTGTTTTCTGCTTTATTTGATATATTTGGGTTTCCAAGGGGTTAGTTAAAACATTAATAGAGACAACATTGTGGTAGTTTAATATAGAGTTTAATGGCTTTGTAGAACAGAAAATAGAACTTCAAATTCTGCTGTCTTGGTCGATGACTGAATATGACCATGGCACTCACAGCCCAGAGAGCCAAACGTGTCCTGGGCTGCACCCAGAGCACCGTGGGCAGCAGGGGAGGGAGGGGATTCTGCCCCTCTGCTCCGCTCTGCTGAGACCCACCTGGAGCATCCAGCCCTGGGGACCCTGCACAGGAGGGACAGGGACCTGCTGGAGTGAGWGCAGAGGAGACCATGGTCAGAGAGGGCTGGAATTCTCTGAGGTCCTCCAGAGAGGTGCTCCACCCCCTCTCCCACAAGGACAGGCTGAGAGAATTGAGGGTGCTCAGCCTGGAGAAGAGAAGGCTCCATGGAGACCTTACAGTACCCTCCAGTACCCAAAGCGAGCATCAGGAAAGATGGGAAAGGCTCTATCAGGAAGTGTAGTGACTGGATGAGAGGTAGCAATTTTAGACAGTRGATTTAGATTTGACTTTAGGAAGAAATGTTATATTGTGAGGGTGGTGAGAYATGAGAACAGGTTGTCTGGAGAATTTGTGCATGCCTCATCCCTGTGAGTGTTCAAGGCCAGACTGGATGTGATCCTGAGCAACCTGATCTAGTGGAAGGGAGGTTGGAAGGAGATGYTCTTTAAAGTCTCTTCCAACCCACACCACTCTATGATTCTGTGATTAATGTCTGGGAAAATGAGATTAAAGTTTTGTTTGGGACATCTGTGTGTGAAAACTATAACACAGCATATAACATTTACTACATACTGTTTTGTAGAAGAGGGAAAACCATTACTGTGAATTCATTGTGCCAGAAGAAAAAATCGGATATACATATGCTAAAGCTTCAAGTCAGCTTCTCATGGTTTAAAGATCTATGATTCCAGCTATAACTGCCATTTACGTTCTATACTTAAAGAAGATTCAATGTTAACTTTTCATGGCAGTCTTGATGAGTGCAGTAAAGCACTGCATTTATATAGGAGGAAATAAAATACAAAGTATGTGTCATCATATGAGATTATTACACTACCACTCTAAAAAAAAGGGCACTAAGAGAGAGTTTTAGGGAACTATCAGCTCAAATTTGTGAAACAATGTATTSGAATAAATTAAAAAGGGCAAGCCCATCTTTCTTTTGAACCTTTGTTTTAGTGCTACTAAAGTAATCCTGAATTTGCAATGAGCATATGATCTGTCTCTCCATTCCCTGAAAGAATTTGTCTTCATTCACAGGAGACACTTTTTCATGAAGGATTATTCCTTGTCTCCCAATATGATACTGAAAGAAATGTCTTAAGATGTTGCACATGAAGTTCCAACAAACAGGCAAACTACCTGTGATAAATTGTCTTTTTGTCTGATGAAAAACATTAAGTAATATGATCCTGCTTACCCGTCAGTGAAAAAAGAAGCAGAACAGACCAGCATGTGCTTTGCAAGACACATCAGAGGACAATTTATCATGCAGGTACACGTTCAAGAGTCTAAGCCCTGACACTTGCAGAGTGGATAATGAGTTCTCATATCTTTTAGGCTGTGTCAGAGAAAACAGGGCTGGGTGAGATGGCGCAACAGTGTTCCAGCAGCTTTCTGCAGCTGTTGTCATGCAACCTTCCCTTGATCTGAATGCTGCTAAAATGAATTAAGGTTCTCTGTACATAATTCACTGTCACCGGTATTGGAGCCTTTTTTAATTCTGCAAGACAAAGACAATGAAATTAAGAAATACAWGGTAAAAGTACCTCAGAGAGAGGATGTGACTTTACGAGGCTGAGAATTGATGTCCAGCAGTGTAACTTCCAGGTAGCACCAGCAAGTAACAATAAAAATTTCTGTAAAACCTACCTCAGATATAGAAGTAATTGTTTGGTGCATTACTGAAAAGAGTTCTATTTGTGCCTAGGAAACACTCTTATGTTTATTTTCCCTGAAATTAAACTCATTTCAGTACTACAGAAACAAGCTTAAGCTTCACACTATTTTCTGCAGCAAACAAAATTTGTGTAAAGTCATACGTGTCAAGCTTTGCAAGTGAAAAAACATTCGTATTTATTTAGTCCTACCTGGAACTACAWAGAAGATTTTTCCCTGTCTACAGATTTTGTTTTCATCTCAAACATTACAGGTCTGTCTGCAACTCAGACATTACTATTTATTAGTACAGTATGTACTTTGCCTCAACTACTGTGTCAGAGGTATACGGCATTGATTTGGTGCCTTAAGCAAACAAAAGAGTAAAAGAATAATCAGATAGTCGATAAAAAGATTTTCAGTTAGAGTAGACTTTGACTTTTGTAATTCTTTTCAAATACCAGTTCATTTAAGGTAACCTTGTTCGTGCAAATTGAGAACTTCTTGTGATGAGGCTTCAAATCCAGTCTGTTCATTGACGGGGTGGATCTCATTAGCAATTTAATGTGACTGAAATTATGAAAACCTTCAATGTTACAATTAAACTATTCAGTGTTAAAGAACACTATTCAATATTAAATTTCTTCACCAACTTGTCTCTTGGCATTGAAAGGAGTACAAACTGAAAGTATGCTCAAAGAATCACTTTTATCATTGTCACCATTTCTTTATATGAAAGCTACTGTAATAGCTTGTCCCCATTAAAATAAATCAGAAAAYTAACCCATGGAGATCTCCAGCTTCAAAGCATCCTTTCCATATCAGCTGACCTTTATGAGATTGAGGCATAATCCAAGTTTCCTCTAATCAGTGCCAAATGCTGCTCTTGTTTCAGAATCATTACTAGTCTGAGATATCTTTATACTAAAACATTATGAAAGGACTTCAGGTGTCCTCTCTCAGGTAATCAAGACTACTGCACTACAGGACTGACAAAAGCAATTTTTTTTGTAAAATAACAACTTTATCAAGGCTAGTGTTCTCCAGGTAGAGTCTGTCAAGATATCCGAAGTGACATATCTTTCTGCTCTGAAATGCTGGAAGAAATGAAAATTCATCTGAACACTGAAAAACAAAAATAAAAGAAAAAACAAAAAGAGAAAAAAGGAAAAAGAAAAAGAGAGAAAAAAAAAAGCAGTGATAAAATATCCTTTGGAGGATTCTTTATTTTTATCAATGGAGACATGGAACAGGTATTTTCATCAGGCAAAAGAGAAAGCTCTGAGGGATGCTTTGTTCAACATGGCCAGGCAAACCAAGAAGAGGAAGACTTACCCAAAGAAAAATATGGACAGATATGAAGGGCAGGTGGGCATCCTACAGGACGATGAAACAAAYAGATTTTAGCAAGCAGGTGACAAGAGCAGAGCAAACAACCAAGTACAACAGCAGTGAGRGAACAGGGTCAGGCGCCAGGAATGAGGAAACCAAGGCAGCAGCAGGGTCAGCACTGAAGTGCGGGTGATCAAAGGAATGACAGACACAGAGGAGTGGACATCAGGCACTCCAGGACGTGAGACTTCCCTACATCCAGAGTCACACTGAGGAGGGAAAAAACAAGTTGTACAATCCCATAACMCACCTTGTATTTACAACAAACCATCGGACAGCCTCCTGGGATAACCTGCAGCTGCAGCAATATTACACAACTGTTACAAGAACAGGCTGTGGACCAGTGCAGGTCTCACATCCTCAGCAAAGGTACGAGAGGCTTCCAGTAACCAGAGGACTGGTCACAAATCACGTTGTGGTCTTATGACATGCACAGAGGTTTTAGACAGATCTTATGACGTGCCCTCCTCCACTTTCCCATGAACATAAATGAGCAAAGAGACACGGTATTTAAAGGATAYGCTATGAAGGGCCTGGGTCTGCAAGGATAGCTTTTTTCCAAGGATGGATTTAACCATGGTGATCATGAGAAAAGCTAACAGTCACAGATGCACGTAAACACTTCCTAATTGAAAAAAAAAATTGTATTGTAAGTCAAACTGGACATAAAAATCATGTTCTATATTGTACCCAGAGCCAAACAGGGTTCCAGAAGGTTATCCAACTAATTTTAAGGAGCTGTCTATCACAAGAGACACTAATACTTACATATTTCAATATTAATGATTTTCTTTAGCTCTGCTGTTTTTGTAATCCCTTATGGTTCAGAGTGGCAGAACTTTAAATGATAAAAACGAAGGAAAACAAAAAAATCTAAGGTACAACAGAAAATTTCTTGATAATGCCCTTAGCGTAGAGAGATTCTGATTGAATAAATAAGGAATACGTGATGAAAGGTTTCATTCTCTGAAATAATACCTGGGCTTACTCATTTCCAGATACCAATTAAAATCTTGGATGTCAGTTTCTTGTACTACCATCTAAAATACAAATTAAAAAGGGATGGCAGAAAGAACTGTCAGGAGAGTTTTCAAACTATAGCATAGGTCTATACCTGATCCTAAAATCCACTTGGTCTATTCAGCCTGGAGGGGACTGCAGGGAGACCTCATCGCAGTTACAACTTCCTTGTAAGGGGAAGAGAYGGGRCAGGCACTGATCTCTTTGTGGTGACAGTGACAGGACCCAAGGAAAAGGCCTGAAGCTGTGTCAGGAGAGGTTTATGCTGGGTATCATAAAAGGTTCTTCACCCAGAGGGTGTTTGGGCACTGGAACAGCTCCCCAGGGCATTGGTCACAGCAACAGCCTGACAGTCCAAGTGTTTGGACAATGCTCTCAGGCACAGGGTGTGACTCTTGGGGTGTCCTGTGCAAAGCTGGACTCGATGATCCTTGAGGGTCCCTCCTAACCCAGGATATTCTGTGATCCTATGATTATAGTTCCTGCCTGTTAAAAGTCAATGAAACTTTGTTGCAGGAATAATAAAATAAATGCTCTCATTCTTATTGTGAGGAAAGAAACAGATCAGAAGTAATTAATCTGGTTTGTAGAATATCTGACCCTGACATGTCCCTTTAGACAGTAGTTGAACAGCTAGCAGAAAGCCAAGAAGGCCCAGAATTGATTAACAATTGCTGAAAAAATAAACCTAATTTTGCATGAAATATATAGCAACACAAACATGTGGCTGGAGGAAAAAAAAAAAAGGGGGGGGGGAAGTATCAGGGAAATTAAAGTAACAGCAGAAAAACTTGAAAAATAATAAAATATACAATGAGAATGAGAACAAGCTCTTTTTAAAGTGGTTTGACAGAATCCTCAACTAAAATGGCCTTGACAGTTAGTATGATTGAGGGATATTATTAACACATGGTGTACGTGCAAGTCCATGCATGTCCCAGAAGATCAGTGAAAACTGCCAGCTAAAGAACAATATGAACAACATAGATTTTGTTCTTTGCATTTGAAAGTGTGGCTATCATCAGAGCAGCATTCAACATCTTTATGAAGCCAAGCCTGAAACTTTTTCTGTAGGAGACAAACACTCTAGAAAATAAAAATGTTTGGTAGTCAAACTTGAAGGTAGCAAGACTCACAAAACCAGTAGAAAACCACAGTCATTCTCCCAGGAATTACACAGGTATAAATGTGCACTTTAAAAGATTAAGCCTAATGTGCCTCTTCGTTTCAGACTATTGAGCTGGCACCCTGAAAACAACTAACCTTCCAAGAACTCTAAAGCACACATTAAGAAATGCTCAGAAAGGCACAAATTTGCCATTCTAGGAACAGTGGCCTCTAAACTCAGTTTTGTGCATCCTGATTCATCCACCCCATGGCACTGAGTTGTGTGCAGCTGAGGTGATTGATAAAATGATACTTCAACAACAGAGCTACAGAAACAAAAAGAGAATCTTGAATCCCTCTGGAAAGAAGGACCTGTGATGTCCTGTTGAACTTGCACAGTGAGACAGTTCCCAAGTGTGCTGGGCCTGCAAAAGAAAAAAAACTCCTGTTGACATTCAGTTGCAAAGAAAAATTATCCAAAGTGTAAATCACCATTAATTTGTACCTRTGATGTAATCACATGGCAGAACCTTTGTCAGTCTCTTGCTCAAGAACCTCAAAGATTGTGTTAATCTATAGACCCTCTTCCTTTTAGAAGTGGATTTCTCAATGGCCTTTTAGAAAGATGGAACTCTAGCATGGAGATTCTTCATAATTTTGTTCTGAGTGATGGTAATTGGTGAAACAGAAATAGTTCATTGACTTTACATGGAGAAAGACCCATCACATTTATTCATCTGATGTACATGATTAAATTTATGTAACAAAAAATTCCCTGGGGAAATAAACTCCTGGTATTAGCTGGTATACCCTTTTAACTTAAATGGCATTTCTTTCTTCTTGTCTTGTGAAGATTTTCAAATTATTCATCTATCATTTATGCCAATAATTGTCTTATAAATAGTATTCCTTTTGTTTGCTACTGGATAATCAGTGTTTTCCAACAGACTGAGAGAGCAGGCAACCCAAGAAAAATAGCAATTTATTTCTGTAAATGCTATGAACTGCTCATTACAAAACCCCTTCATATTCTCTGTCATATCTCCTTATTTGCAAAGGAAGGAGAGCAATGTAGGACAGGGAACACAAGCAGCTCCTGCTGGCACAAAAAGGGGCAATTAGACAAGGACTCTTTCCTTACTGATTGTCCAGCAAAAGTAACACAAGCATTTTTATACCTGAACCAAATGGTTTTCTACATGTTTTATGAAGAAATATMATCTTCTCTTTCCTGTTGCCAGCCTTCATGAAAATTGTTACTGTAAGCATCTACTTCTTAATGTCCTTTAAACTTTCACTACTAGTCTATGCCATTTGCTTTGAATCACACATGCTCTAAAACTGGGATTGTAAACATCGAGCTATTGAAGTGTAGCTGCTAATAGCAAAAATGCATTATCAGTCACTAAAACTCAGCTTTATCTTGAAATTGTCCCTTTATACAGTGTGCAACTCTACAAAGAGTCCTGGTACTGGCGTCTAAGGAACCTGTTGCCCTTCAAGAGGTAATGTTTTCCTGAAAAATAAGTTACAGTTACAGTTAAAATCATGGTATTGACAATTATATCACTATTTCCCTCTGTTAAAATCCTTTGCAGTTGAAATCCTGGAAATAAAAGACACATGCTTCACACAAATCTCTCAGCTACACTTCTTTGTCCCAGGAAACTCATTCGACGGATATCAGGATTTTCTTTGCAAGTTATTCCATATTATACATATTACACCAGTTTGCACAAAAAAAGCCAGAAACCAACAACAACAAACTCCCACAATAAAACACACTTCTCCTGAAACAGAMCTGTATAAAGCAACCCATGGAAAAATAAGTAATAAGGAGAACTATTCAATTATCTGAAGTAATCAAATAATTTATACAACTGAACTCATGAGAAAAGGGGAGAGGAAGAAATTCGTAATTTAAATGCTGAGTAATTGAAATCCAGAGGTTACACAAAGCCATTGTCCTGGAGTTGCAGTGTTAGTCATATAATAAATTGCAGGAAGCTCCTTGGAATCTGGTCAACATAAATTTGACCAGACATATTAACACACATATTAAGCTAAATTTATGAAGTATTTACTACYCTACTATCTATTTTCAGGGCTTAAAACTAGAGGATCATACAACTATCCTTAGAGACAAATATCTGAATTAATTTGAATTTTGTTAATCTTGCTTGACTAAACAAGATGGCCATTTCTGCCTCAGAAGAGACTTTATCTTAATCAAAGGTGATTCATTAACTTTATCATGCTTTGTATTGAACTACATAAAACCAATGACCCCCTGAAGGCAAATCTGTTTAATTTTCCTGATCTGGAAAGAGCAATAGTTGGGTATCTCAATAACATATATGCAGCATGGGATACCAGGCGAAAGTGCTGCTGATAAAACTTCCATATCAGATATGGGCAAGGGAAAACTAACTTACAATGGCATTCCTGAAGTAAAGAAGAAATCTTGTCCTCAGGAAAGTGGGCAGAAATTTTGGATATGATATTCAAAAAGGCAGCAGCATTATRTCCTCATTTTATTTCAGTTTATTGTCATCAGTCTATCACTGTATTTATSGTATGGATCACTTGTGCTGTTGCTTTGTTGGTGGCCGTGGCAGAAATCCCAATTAGCACTGCAGAGGCTGAACAGATTTAAGAGACACTACCATTTGGTCTGTTTCAACCAGCAACAGAGAGAAGGAAAAAAGATTCTTAGAGAAAATGTCCTTACAAAATACTGTATCACTTCCTTCCTATGTCTGTTTTCTTTATTTCTGTACACCCACAGAACAAAACTTGAAAAGAAAAACAGGTAGGCAGATCTGATATCCCAGGGGTGAGGAGGCCTCCTCACTTTTTGACTTTTTGCAGTTTGGTTGGACATTGCTCCCAGACGGGACTGTTTGAGTGTCTGTGTCTCAGYACACTCAAATTCATCTCTGGGACTGTTCTCTGTGCTCTGGGTGCAAGCTCCACCCAGGAACAAAAATCTTGATGTTGTTGATCTCTGGTGAACTCGAACTAGCAAACAAAACAGGCTTTCAGGGTCTTTTTGTTTCTTCCTCATTACGCCTCAGAATTTGTTTTGTTTCAGATATATAGCCCATGGCAGAAAACCAAGAAAATCAGATTTCAGCAGGAGGAAGCACACAACACAACTGTGACAATTTACAATTGAGTGGGTTAGGATTTGTTGCCAGTGTATGGCTTAATTAAATAGAACCCAATTTTAAAAGGTTATGCTGTGTGCAGCTGTTAATATGTAAGCACTCAGCACTGAAGGTGGAGAAAAGCTTCGAGGCAATTTATTCATTTAAACAGAAACCAAAAAAACACTTAAAGAGAAAATTGGAATAGATTTTTTTWATTAATTCTAGTTGTATTAGAGGCAGCTCCTTAGGTAGCAGATTTAAAATCTGTGAGCAGAAAAGCGYGCTCTGAAGTCGACAAACTCTTAGACCCATATTCAAAAGCAGAAGGAAACAGAATAGGACAGAAAATATTTTTACACAACAAGTAAAAGCTGAGCTTGCCAAAGATGACTACAGTTGCAGCTATGTTACTGCCAACAGTGCATATGTTTCATATGGGCAGCTGAATGCTTTCTATTCAGTGTGTAAGAATCCTGTTCTCCTGGCCTATATTAACTGGAAATGCTCTAAAATTTTCTGAAACAGAGCCATACAGAAGCCTCTCCCATATAATTACTCCCTATTCTGCAAAACATCTGAAGATTTCTTCACACGTGTATATATGGGCTGTTGTTCTTAGTATTCCAAAGAAAAGATAGTTGCCTTCACTTGAAATTCAGGAAACAAACAAAATCCAGTAATTCCAAATATGACTACGTTGCATCCTAAGTGGGCTTCTTGGCAAGCCCAGAGACTCCAGATGMGGAACATTGTAAGAAAATGTTAAATCTCCCTGCTGGTCCCCATGCCCAGTTTTTCTCCTTAGAAACAGTGTCCGAATATGTGCTTGTGTGGATGGAAAACAGCACAGATTTTGTCCTACAGGGAATCAACGTGCTCAGGGCAAGTGTCCAGGTCTGGAAACTGGGAATGTTTCCCAGATCCCAAAGTACAGACATAGACACTGAGAGACAGGGTCTGGCTCCTCAGTTCTCTCCTTTCCATAATCCAGTTATCCAAAAGGGTCTGAAAACTGGCCTAAAAGTCTTCACTGTCCTCTGTTTTTTGATAAAAGCTGTCTTCAGGAAAGAAAGAAGAATTGTGAATACTGATATGAAAAGCTTCAGATCCAGCTCAGGTCCTCATGAATCTGTTTGTTCAGAAATAAAAAAAAAATGACCCAAATAAGGTGCTTAATTCAGACAGARGAGAAAATATCTACCATTTAAGCAAAGCATGAGGAAACACATTTCTCAGGAAATGCTGGGGTACTGCTGCTGAACAGCATCCTGTAAGCAGAACAAACAATATAATCCCCGAGCCATTCCTTCTGTAGACTTAGGAGAGAGCATTCAAAAATAAAAACATATGAAAGAGAGATAGCTACACATAAATATGCCACCAAGACAGTGGAAAATCCGTGTATTAGCTGGAAATCTATAGGCATTACAGTGGCTATAGAGAGCTCAGTGTTTCCTCCTGTCCAAAGTATTTGTGACCTATGTAGTCTATAAAAAGATATCTAGTCTTACAAATCACCATTTCAGAATTTCAGAGGTTTTTCCAGGCATTCTCACAACAAAGATGAAATCACACCGAAACTCAAATGGAGCAGTTCTACATCAAATACTCAACAGGGTGTATGAGTAATGTAAAGAAATACACACTTTCAAACCTCACTGAAACTCCAGGCAGCATTTTTTTCTTAAGAGGTTTTTCCCACAAGATTTTTCTTAAGAGGCTTTTCACTGACTAAACTGCTTTGCTCGCTATCTGGATCAGACAACAAAACGATAAATGAAAGTGATACAGATGTATGACACAATATTCTCCCATTTTCTTCACAGAAAATACTCAAATAAATAATTAAGCCAGACTAGCTACATTAGAGTGATAGTGATCTAATCCCTCCACAGAAGTTGTACTTTTCTTTCCTCACTTCTGGCCATCACAAAACAGTTAATGTGGCTGGATAGAAATCTTACATGTTCATCTCCTTTAGGCTACTAGTAACTTCATCTACTTCAGAGTCAGTTGCCAAGGGAACCAASAAATTGAGTCCGTGATAAACAGGGTAATCAATTTTAGTTATTTCCTCTGCCTTTCTGTACTAAGCCAAAATRTCCTTTTATCTCATTAAGTTGATCAAGCACGGGTTTGGTCTCTTGCTCACTTAATACAGCTCTTAGGAAAAACAACCCCTCTGCTGCATCAAAACAGGAGAACTTGACAGCTGGAGAACTGAAAACTAGCCRTATTAACAAATCCCAAATCAAAACTTTGTAAAAGTGGCACAGCTCTTAGTAACAGACTTATGAAATGCCCAGTCCTTAAAAGGCAGATAGGCAGTGTGGACATACATGCTGGAGTTAATTTGATCCTCATTGTTTCATCCACAGCTAGCAAGAGCTAGATAAACTGAGAAGAAACAAACAGAAGGAAGCAAATTGTGGTCTTAGGCTTTAGACTTAGATTAAAAAAAAAAAAAAAAAAAAAAAAAAACCTAAGAAAAGTTTGATGGAATAGAATAACAATGAGATGTGAATCTAGAAAAATATTTTGGAGCAATTTTTCAGTGGAAGAAGCCTTGCTATTATAATGTTAGCATAGACAGTTAATGTTGTTATCATTTGGAGTCCCTAAACCATTGTCTGTATTTCTTTGGACGTTTTCATCCCTGCCTTCTGCTGATAACATCAGTCAAGAAGGACTGTTTGGAAACTGCTGCCAATGAAAAAGGTTGGTTCTGTTGCTTTGTTCATAACAGCTACACTTAAAGGTAACACTGAGCAGGCAACTATAACCCTTCCTTGGCTTTGATATCTTCTAAGAATGTTTAGTTTTGAATCAGATTTCAGTTCATTGAAAATTTCCTGGAAYATCCTTTTGATAGGCACAATTAATATTTAGATTAACTGATCCAGGAAAGAACAAGAATCTTTCCAAAAGTATCCAGTCAGGCCTGTGTCTATATGCTAATATCTAAGCCATAAATTTTATTTTTATYATTGTATCATTTATTGTATTTTTATGGCATGCATGGAAATATCCCAGAAAAAGAGATAAACTTTTAGAAAGGTTCATTTAAAAGTTGCCTAGGATAAATGCATAGTTAAAAGATTCAAAAATGGAAGATCCTAACCTACTAGTTCTGGCTTCTCAAACTCTTCACTCTTGTCCAGATGTTGCCATAGGAAATGTCTTTGAACAGTCCTGAGACCTGATCTCTCCGCAGTAGCTCTGCCAACCTCATCAGGCTGGGATATCACAATGAAACCAAGGAGATGGAAAACATTTGGCAATTTGCTTGAAGCCCAAATCACACAATCAAGTCCTTRGAAAAATATCTCAGTGTTTAGAATACAGATAATTCAGGGATTATTTTAATAGACTATCCTCATATTCAAAGGTCAAAAGGTCTGTTGACATGTCCCATTACCAAATTACCTTGTGTGACATTCCACCTGGCTTTTACCCAAGACAACAAAATATTACTGGAAGACCTGTACACTTCTGTAGACAATAATTCCACAAATTCTATCAATATTCCAGCCAATAATAAGACATTCTATTTGTTATTTGTCATAATAATATGTGTCCTCTATTATATTTTGTAATGAACCATGAAAGAAGAGATAAATTTCTATGAAAACTATGGGACATCTTTACTCTCTTTCTATGCTAAGATTTTTATGAAGCTCTTATCAGATCTCTAATTTTTAAGAGACAGAGAGAAAAAAAAATATAGTTTTATAGTCTATTTCCAGGACCATTTATGGTGTTATTAAAGCACCATCATGTTTATAATGCATGCTAAGCTTTTAATACTGCTTTAAGTTGCTTTGTTAATTTTTCTTAAATGGCAGCATAACTAATAACACAAAGCCATTGAAAAGCAACAGATATTTAAATATAAACCATTGCTTTAGAACTCTAATCTCTTCTTTTGTTGATGGCAGAAAAGGAAGTAAGGTAAATTACATATGTGATTAAGCAATTCAGCTTGTAAAGATAAAGGAGAGCTCTGAGGAATAGATAATTAAAATCTGAAGTTATAGTAATTGTTGAGTTTGGAAGACACGCTCAGTAGGTGACCCAACCTTTTAGTACTCTTCAGACTCAGTTAAAACTTAGCAGTTACAGAAATGTGCAAAATAAATTTAAATATATGACAGATGTGCTGTTAACACTTTCAAGTACTTTAGCATCTCCTTCTGGATTTATTTTATTCTGATTCTCAGCTAGCATTGAGAAACCACTGCTATTGCTTTTTGTCTGCATGGCAAATTGTGAGCACTGCAGAGCAATCAGCTGTGATTCTAAGCACTGAAGAGGGGTTTTCTACCTACACAGCCTCTGAGGAGTTTCAGCTGCTGGAAGCCCTGGTGATGCCATTTGGAGTGACAGACATTCAGCATCCACCAGTGGTTTCTGAATAGTGAATCACAGAAGRTGTTGGCTGTCAGGTGTATTTTCCCTCAGTTCAGGAGTGCCCTTTTAATTGTCCCCATTTGCTCTGCCTTGGCTCAGTGTGGGGAGAACAAAGAGCATCCGACTTTGTTTCCTCTCAGACAATGTCAGTCTGGAAGAATGCTCATATCTGTTCTGGCCAGCTGGGAATACTAGAGGCTGTCTGCAGTAAAACTTCTGAAATGTGTGTTGTGAACATCGAGCACTCCTCATCAGCAGTGCTGCCCCCGAGATCCTCTTCTCTCTTCTCCTTCCACGCAAATTACTCTCACAGGCACAGGCAGAATCTCTTTGAAGCCTTGTGCTCCCTCCCTAAGCAGAACTGGTTCCAGAACCGGGGACCTGACCAACAAATTCAGGGAGYTTCAAGTTCAAAACAAGATTTTTACGAGGCTCTGTGTTACAACCGCCCTTTCTGTACGTGCTTCCTCCCAGGTAAGAGGGGATGGGAGGGCTGTGAAAGACAATCTGATGGGCATTCAGAGGAGCAAGGTGGCAGAAGCACCTTTTTCCTCTGCAAAAGAGGTGGCAGCAGCAAACATAGAAATGGGAAGAAATGTGACACTGAATCATGACTTTTTAAATTCTAGCCCACTGCAGCTTGACCTCACTCTTTCTTCTGGGCATAATTCTTCTTCTTACCCCTCTCTCTGTGTGTCTTTTTCTCTCTTGAAATTTACACTTGCTTATTCATGAGGAGGAACTGGTCCTTACAGAAATCATTACCTCATCTGCTGTGCAGTTCAGTTCAGGCATTTCCAACTAAAGGACAACATGAAACAAAGAGAGCCCTTTGTTTTGCAAGGTCCAGTCCATGTTGGGATAAATGAGTGGCCTCAGGAATGTTTTAGCAAAGTTCTACACTGAAATAAATCTGGATCCAGACAAGACACTTCTTTCAAAGTAATTTTGAGGCTGACAAGTCCGTTTATTTGCTTCATCTATATGGCCAAAACTAAAGTGATGTATTAATGTTTTTAAAGACACCTGTACCTTCATCATTACTCTCCTTCCTCATACCCAATTTCCTCTCTTAAATGTCTATTGGTATCTAGTTAGACTGAAATACAGTACTAAAATGCTGATCTGTAAATAACAGAAATCTTAAAGGCCCCAGATGTGCTTGTCCCTTCTTTACCATTGAAAATACATTTTTGAGAATGACCATAATATTTATAAATTCTTGTTAGATATTAAATTATTGCTTTTGTCTTGTGATCATAAGCAAGCAATTTAAGGTATTCCACTTAATCACTTATGCTGCTGTAAGTGACTTGAATATTTTCAAGCTGATATAAATTAAAACACAGACCACATCATCAATTTTAATACACTTAAGGTTTTAGAGGATTCCATTTGTWACACTGACACAATTTTTATTTTCAATTTTAAATTTAATATATGCAATATAATTATTTGATCTTTCAGAATCCTTATCTATATTGCCTGACACAGAAATACCACTTGTCAGAATACACAAACACCACCACAATAGTTATAATTAATTGACAAACCGAGCATTTAATTCCCACCWGTTTATAGAGTTCACAAAGTTCAGAATCTGCTCTGTGCTGTGCTCCCTTTAATGATGGATATTAAATTATGAATTAAACCATGATATAATAAACTAACAGATACAAAACAATATTTTTACAGAAGATGTAAAAGAATGCCACCAGAAAATCAGGCCTGTGATACTTTTTTCAAATTACTACTGGGCCTCAAACATACAGGTTGCAGACATGATTTTTCAAACACGTTCACTAGACTCTGATTTTGCCTTGAGCACCACAGTTTCTTATGCTRTTTTGAGCTGGGTTTTTTCTTTAATATATACATGTTTTAAGATGTAATTGGATAGCAGAACACATCTGTCTGGAGTTACTATTTGCACCCTGATTTGCACTTGTCTGGCAACAACAGCCACAGAATACCCATGAAATACTTTTATATCTCATCCCAGACAAACAAAACTTAAAATATCAAGTACTTAAAAAATCACATTAGCTCTGATGACATTAATCATGTGCTAAAGTGTGTGTCAGGATAAGGCCTGACAACAGTAGAAGGCTGTGGAAAGAACACAGATAATCCTCATAACCATCAGAATAGTTATTCATAAAGCCATAATACCATGTGTGAAGACTGTGGAATCTAGCCCCATTTAACCACTATTTCTCAGATTTGAAAGCATTGAAAACTATTAAATGCCCTATTATTCCTTAATCCATTTTGTGCCCGTGTACATTACAAATCATTCTACTATGGGATATGGAAGACAAATTAATGACACCTCACAGCAGTTACCGGTGGGTGGGCATGTGGATGGTGAAAGGGGAAGAATAAAAATAAAAAGCAGGCAATTGTTATGTTTTTAGCTTGGACATCTATTTATTTTCAAGTATTCAGTGTAATGAGTTGAAATAAAACAGTGAAGAAATTTTATCTCCTTTTCTGGATTAGTTGCTATGCCCTGTTGTTAGCTGCCYGGTCTGGGATCCAAGTTAATATTTCAAAACAACTCCTGCAGGCAAATTGTTTTCACTATCTGATGAGAGRCAGTGAGCTCATTTGCCTGGTGATATTTAGCTTGTGACACTTTTACAGCACTGTGTGACAGTTTGCAAAATAGAGTGGCCTCTGCAGCTTTTTGAGAATGATAATTACATAGCTCCATTTCATTTATTTAGGATGTACAGGCACAGTTATCTTTAAATGGTTTAAACTGCCTGACACTGAAAAATAATTCCACCCTGCTTTACTTGTAATTGATCTAGCTGGAACAATCCTGTATTTCATACCTGTGTCATCCTTTCATGTAAGTAAATGAGTGAATGACGCCAACTAATAAAAAACAAGAAAAATAAACCCTAAATGAGGAAGTTTCCACCATAGGAAACATTGTTGTTTGTGTTCAGTTTGACAGACCCCACTCATTAAGTGACAATCAAATGGCAAACAGGGGCTGGTGCTGATGGGCTACTCCTGAACAGCACAACGTGAGAGCTGTCAGCTTCCCCACACCATGGCCATAAATAAACCTTCCTGCCTCTTCACAATAATGCCCAGATCCTATCTGAGAAGCACAGCCAAACCTGTCCTSATAATTATTTCCATTAGGTGAACATCTACTTCAAGCCACTTGGAAGTGTTGTTGAGTTACCACTTTCATTCTTTAATTGTCAGTTAATGATCCAGTGATGAATTCTGCTCTGGATCTGTCTGAAGGACAAAGATTCAGTGCCAACACTGCCTCTCAAAGCAATTAGCTGGAGAACCACACAAGCCAAGGAAATACAGCTTGATCTTGACTGATATTTCTGAAAGAGCAAAAGAGCTCAGAGTACCTGCTATTTCTAAAGTAAAAAGAAAAAAGGAGAGAGAAGAAAGAAAAGAAAATATTCAGAAAGGATAAARTTTAGGCAATTTAAGGACAACTTGATTTTCACAGTGTGTTTGTTTCTCCAAATCATTGACAAAAGCATTCAATAAAACCTGTTCTTCACCAGCATTATGGACTTGGTTTCTACTATGAAAAGCCTTACCCTTCACTTCCTGTACCTTAATCAGTATTCAGTCCTCGAAAGGACTGCCCCCCAACACCATGGCCATTTACAGAGGAGAAGAAAACACTCAGAAATTCAACCCAATCCTAATTATAGCAAGAATTGGACCCTTTAAAATTTTTTTCTAATGTTAAATTCACACATGGTTGCAGACACAGAACGAGGTGTTGATAAGACGTGTCAGGGGGACGCGGGGGGGAAAAGAGAGAGGCAAAGAACTTCTGCACTTATTCATTGCCTCTTTTTTTTTCATCAGGGAGTGCTACAGAAACCCTACTGGTGATCAGGAATATTAAATAGTGCAAGAACAGTACAGATGGTCCAGGGCTCTCAGGAACACACACATAATTAGAGGCACCCTTGAATTAATAAATCATGCTGTAAAGAGAGTTCCACAAGCAGCACACAAATTTTTTTTTTTTTATTTTTTTTTTCCGCATTCTTGACCATAAAGAATGACAGAAAGACAGCTATAATGAAAGAGCTCACAAAGTAAAACAATTAAGATGCTACAGAAAATGTGATGTTGGTAAAATAAATGGCTAGGACAAATTAGTGGTATCTAAGAAACCTGAAAAAAGTGAAGTGACCAGGTACAAGTATTTATTTTCTCCAGCTGTAATAATAAATCAGGCAAGGTGCTGGTAAATACAAGTGAGTAAGCCCTACTAAACAGCAAAACATCATTGAGAAGAAAACAGTTACATCAGAGAGAAAAAGAAATACCCAAATGATATGCATCACTTTTTTCCCCCAAAGGCTATTTCAAAACAGGTAGGGATGATGACACTCATAAGATATCTGCATGAATACAAAGATGCTTCAGAGAACAATCATCCCTCTCTGGTCAACTGATTTTGTAAGCAAGACCATGATACGCCAGATTATGGAACTAGTCAATACATTATTTGGCTTCCAAAACAGCAACAAAATGGTTGCAACACGTACTAGAATCTAGCCACCAGAACAGAAAAAAAAAAAAACCCAAAAAAACCACCAAAAAAAACCAAACTAAAACCCAAAAGTGGAACAATGAAAAACAAAGCTCTAAAGAGCAAGAAAAAGAGCCTACAAGATGGGAAACACCTGCTGAAAGATGGCATTTGATGGACCATGGATATACAGGACATGAGGAACCCTGTTTTTTCCTCAGAAATATGACTTCATAATTATATTGTCACTTCAAGACTATTTTCTTCTTTTGTGCCATGCACAAATGCTGCAGGTGTGTTGACTATAGCAGTTTTAGTTCTTATACAAGTCTGGCTGAGACTAAGTATTTCTTCATATTGTGTGAGCCACTGCAGTGAGGAGTATGAGATTAGCTCACTTGAAAACTTACAGAATCTTTGAAGTATATTTATACTTACAACGGGAATCTTTGACTGGAATGTGTTACAAGAGGACTTGAGAGAAGGTATTTTAAATAAAGCCCATTTGCTTTTAGCCATTTATCATGTTCTATTCTTGTTCAAAGTACCCAAAACCCACAAATCCAACACAAATATTTCAATGAAATTTGTTTGGGGAAAGTTAAGAATGCAATGTGGCACTGAAGAGATTAATTGCACTACCATGTTCCAAGGTAGTCTATAATGAAATTACTAAAAGCTGCCCTGGAGTTTTCATTAGCACTAATACATTTGGGCTTGAGACAGAAATGATTGTGTTTTTCTTAATACAGGATAATTTGGTTAGGAAGTAAATTTGATTATTCTTATAATCTTTCTGCACACTAATGATTTGAAAGCCGTATCCAATGTATTCAACATACCTCACTGAGCAGTGTGGAGTGGTTGGCATGGCATTGGCTTAGAGAAATAAGGGTATGTTTCGAGGAGAGAGCCCTCACCATCCCTTGTTTATCTGAATCACRGCACGAAGGTTCTGTGGGCCATGCACATGGGGACACTGCTCACACCTGCCAGTGTACACACCTGCCAAACACCCCATTGCCTGCAGAAATCATGAAGCAAGAGTGCAGGAGTGCTGTGGCTTATCCCCAGCCAGCAGCTCAGCCCCCCACAGCTGCTCGCTCATTCTCCAGAAAGGGAATGAGGAAAATCAACTCCACCCCAGCCAAAACCTTCACAGTCACTCCTGAGCAGGTCTGCTAGCCAGCTACGAATGGCTCCAATATAGCTCTGCTCCTGGAAGAGGAAATGGAAAGAGATGAAGACCTGGAAATTACTCAGAAAAGAAGTCTAAGAATGGTCCCAAGAATACATTCCTTAATCCCACCTGGACAAGAAGAAGTGTCTGTAACTGCACACAAGAGGAAATCTCTAACAGCAGACAATTCCTTCATCAACCCCAAAAGGTGTAACAGAATTCAGCAATTCAAACTGACCCTAGAAAACATTMTTGTTTTCGACTGCTGCAGCTAATATCCAGTCAGTGATTTAAATTACATTGTTAGTTGAATAATGTAGTTTAAATCATTGATTGAATATTTGTTATTCTGGTACAGAATTTATTGGCTTATGAATGTTTATTTTGCAGCAGGTCAGGATGATTTATTATAAGATTTGGCCTCTGCTCTTAAAATCCATGGCTATACCCTTTAAATGGAAGGGCATAATTTATTACAAAGGCCAATTTCTGGCATTCCAGAGGACTTTGAATACACTTTTTTCTCCCCAGTCATTCTTACTGAACAAGTTTGATCCCAAAAGCAAATTCCCAGAGACAGTGATGTCAAAAAGTGAATAAATACAAGAAATGAGAATAAGAAATCAGTGAGACAGCAACTTGAGAAACCTACCTACCATTTGTCTGGTGCTTTGGTCTCAAAGTACTTTGCAAAGATTTATTACATGATTATTATAATAATTTGAAGACTAGAGAGATTTAGAAACTAACACTTAAATAAAAAGCTGTGTAAAAACACTATAAAACAGAGCCCAGCTGTTTTTCCTGTCCCCAACCCTGAGCAAAGGGGACTACAGTGCCTCCTTTAGAAACATTAGATATGTTTGAACCATTGACAAAGATCCTGCTCTAACAGAGGAATTAATACACCATTTATATCAAGCATAATTGTGAGCTTTCAGAATGCCCAGCTTTAAAGTGATAAGCACAGGACAAATACAGATTGGTAAATAATTGCTAAACAGGAAAATGAAAAAAGGCATTAAATGGAGGCAGCGCCCATTCATCAGAATTTTTCTTCATACTATTCATACTAGACAAACAAGGTAGAAACTACCACATTTTCTCCAAAACTTCATCACATTAAAAGTAATTTTGCTTGACTGAACTGCAAAACTGCTTTCAAATATGTTCTCACTGTTGGTTTTGGGTTTGGTTTTTTTTTTTTTTTTTTTTTTTTTTTTTTTGTTTTTTTTTTGGTTTTTTTTTTTTTTTTTAACAAAGCACCTATTTTAAGGCTAGAATGCATAAGTTATACCCAGGCAGTAACATTACACAAAGACAGAAAAAACTCATCTGTGATACACAGCTTGGTGAGCCATTTCAGATGGGGAATGGCATTACCATACTGCAACAGACTAGTCTGGGCATTGCTTCTGGGGATCTGTTTAAAATACTGGGGATGTCTCTGTTAAGAAAAAAAACCAAGAATTTGTCCCCTCCAACCACATAATGTATTCTTGATCTTCTACTTCATTACTGAAATAAGTAAAACAAGCAATATATTTGCTGAATCAGGTCCAGAAACAAGGTACAAGATAAAAAGGAAACAACGTTGACTGTCTTTGTCATCACTGGGAGTGAATGGCAGGAGTGTCTGAAAATAGAAAATGTTAATTGGCATAAATTAGGAAAAAAGAAACTAAGAACTAACAGCTGGATTAACAAAAGTATTGAAAGGCATTGTCATCACTGTAGGTACTAAATTGAACAACGAAGTCCTGTTTTACTGCCATCTAGAAAAATTCCAAAATTAATGCTAATTAGGATATGAGAGATAGTACCATGGTACAATTTTTTTGGCAGTTTTGACAATACTAGGAAGCTCACTGCCTTCATCACCCTTTGAAAATACCAAGTAGGCACTTTGTCTTTTCCCTGCTGAGGATTGTATTTGCACAAGTTTTTGAAGGCACATGCCTAAGAAATGTCTAAGCAGAAAATGACAGCTTCATTTGTCTAGAAGCTGTGTGGGATGAAATGTATTTAAATTGAATAGACTCTGATACAACTTCAAAACCCACCTTTGTCTCCCAGAAACGTAAACTAAATTAAATTTAAAAAATTATTAAGTGCTCTCTGACCCCTTCACATGGAAGAATATCAGCATAAAATTGTAGTTTTAGCTGTGTGGATGAAATTGTTGTTGCTTCTTGCTTACAGCAGTTCCTATACATTCATGAATCCAATTCTTCAAAACCTTTTACAGTTTTTACCTGAGTTTTTAGACTTCAGCTTGAGTATGAGGCACATCTGTGCCTGTTTTTGTAAATGGTTAACTRAAAACACTCCCCGACTGGGAAAGCCAGAAAAGCCAGACCTGATGCTGAGTAAACTGTTCTTGCGAGGTTTACATTACTAAGTTTAAGTGTTGAACTGCGATAAAAGAAAAATTTTCTTCATGATGTCTGAAGGTAAATAATTGCATTCACATGGTTTACCTGCAGCACTCAGCAATCAGAGTGCACCCTGAGACACTGGCTCCCATCCCCTCTTCCCTTCCAGAGAAGGAGAAACAAATCACAAGGGCATTGAATATAAACCAGATACAAAGGAATAAGGCTCATGTGTTTATTCAGAGCTGATTAAGGCTGTTGCCTTGGAGTGTGTAGCATTTACACTCCTTGCTTATGCACTTGATGTGCAGTGTGTTGAAAAATCAGATACTGCAGATTTCCCCTAATGCCAATAGGAAGATTTCCATTTATACTTCTGCATAGTCAAGACAAGATCTTCACCATTTTGTCTAAATCATTTATTTGCTATGGTACAGAACAGAAGCAGCGTGGTTACTGCCTCTAAACTTAGCTCTGCCACATTATTCACTGGTTTTGACTGCCAGTAGGAAAATGGGTGGYAATCAACCTTGTCAACATCATCAGCATGGGGAAAAACTCTCAGATATTCTTCACTGAAGTAGCACTTGAAGCACAGTTCCTTTTTCTCTTTTTTTTTCTTCAGAGTTAAGCCACCACTGTCTGTGTCCGGTGTCTCCTTAAGCTTTCTCTTACCTGTCCCCTTATTCACCYAAAGAAAAATCAACTTTCTTTAAAGAACAGCAAACACTGTCTTTGTATTCAACAGTGATGAGATTCATTGGGGTGGACACTCCCTATTTCAATTTGCTGGTTGTGTGAAAGACCTTAACAGCTTCTTAAAATTCTACTGAATCAAAAGAAGTGTTTGCGTTTTTCCAAATGCTAATGCTGAATTCCGAATTGACTGTATTTTGGCTTTTAGAGAAGACACTCTACATGTCTAATAACTAGCACACAGACCAAAGACCTTTTATGGACTAAAGAGACTTACTTTATTAGGTGTGTAGGCATAGAGTCATTATTTACTGGGTGTTAATTAAATTTCAAAGAACAGATTAGAATTTGCTGAATATTTGTGAAATTATTTTCTCTCTTCTCTCATGCAGTGTTTTTGGTTATTCATTAGTGTCTTTCCACCAAGAAGAAGAGGACAAGTATTTTTGACCTTTCATTTATTCAAAGCTTGTAACTAGAGATATATTAATACCTACTTGGATGAAAAGATCAAATTAGGTTAATCAATGTTAGGAAAAATATTTATCAAATGACCCATTCTGCAAATTAAATACAGTATCTCACTCCTACAAACAGAGGTGGACAGTAAGGACCATGATAGCATGCTGTAATTTTTGTAATACCTATACTATCAAAATAAAAGTCATCAGAAGATTTATCCCTTTTAAATAGAACTGTTGCCTTCACASTCATCTGTGAAAAAAAGCTTAAATGGAAAACCTAAATCAAGATCAACCTCCTTTTTTTGTACATGATTTTCAGTTAACAGCATGAAAACATTTCAGCTCACAGGCTGAAGGAAAAATTCAGGGAAATGTTAGTTAGTGAAGCAAATAACTTGCAAATAAAAGAGACATGAGTAAATCTCTGAAGATGATAACTTGCTAAGGGAACTTCCCAGCCTGACCATTCCCAAGGCTCTGGCAGTCACACTCCCAGTGCCAGGAACTCTCAGTGCAGGGACCGAAGCCCCTCCACCGCAGGAGCTCCCGTGCCCCRACGGSTCCTCTGGGCTCCCGCACACCSCACTCAGTCAGACCAGCTTTMCTCATGGGTCTGACCCTACATTCCCCTGGCAGGGTCTTGGATATCTCGTTCCATAAAGCAACTTATTCACAGTGCAGTGCCACAGAAACAAATTGAGCTGGTGCTGCTGAGGAGGGACCCCGAACAGAGGAACCCCTGGGGATTTATTCCGTCACAGTCTACTCAAGCGCAAATCTTGTGCTTCCTCCTGAATCCTTGGCTCCTACCCCSCCCTCCGTGTCCATCCACATTGCTGACATTGCCCATCTTCATCTCTTTGGTTATCCAAAAGGTCAGCAATTCCCAGCTCCTGCTGTGTCTCTGTGTCYGTTCACCTGCCTGGCCTCATCCATCTTGGTGCCCTTTGTCATGCCAAAGGTTGGCAGTTCATGGCCTCTTGTCTTGGGCTCCCACCCAGAGCTCAATCTGCATTTCAGTCTTGATCCCAATCAGATGTATTCTTCCACCAATTTAACACAATAATAAGATTTTTATAGACTGAGATTCAAAAGGAAAATCTTTTATGATTTATTAATTCTGTTAATTTCTTTAGTGAATCACCCTCATATCTCCTCARATGCATTACACTTTAAAGTTAAGAGGTTCCTGTGTTCCTCTCACTAGCTCAAATCACTCCACAGGGAACGAAAAGCTGTTGCCATGAGCTTGCAGAGAGATGTGATCAGACAAACTGACAGATTTCATGTGTTCTGTTATTTATGCACCAGTGATATCACTTGTTCAAATTCCAATTTCAGCTACACTGACAAAGAGATTTTGTACAGATAAAAAGGTTTCTTATGCTGTACAAATACAAAAATGAGAAAAATGTCTGCCCCAACAGGGAACAATAGATAAGTAATGAAAGCTCATAAACACTTAAAGACAAAAGGAAATAAAAAGGCACTAAAACATCTAAAACTCATTTCAGAGAATGGTTAAGGTGCAGTGTCCTAATTACAGTCGAATAAAGACATTAGTGGTCATTCAGTGTTCTGACAAGCTTCCAAACAAAGCTGAAGAGCAACATGGTATATCAACATTTACCCACAGGCTGGCAACACAAGGACTATAAAGACTGAAGAGCAATTTGAAGGAGCTTTGGAAAGACAATTTCTGTGCCCAGAGAAAGGGAAATCTGTAACATATAACACAAAATTATGAATGCCACTGAGCAGGAAATAACATCAATACTACTTTTTAAATTATATTTTTTATTTAGCTCAGATGCTAACAGAAGCTTTCCCACTTCTCTTCCACAGAAGAAAAAATGTACCTTCCATCTATAAACACCCCTTATTGCATACTAATTTAAGTAATGATAAAAAGAACATAAACATTACAGTCTCCGCACGAAGAATTAAAGGAAAAATAAAATTTATTCCAGTTGCATTTCTGTATTGCCTTTCTCCACATTTCTGAGGAGAACACACTGAAAAATGSATCTTCCTTCTCTATGAAAATGCTGATTTCTTCAGCAATCTTGGCTTTGGCAATAGAAAGTCATTCTTCAGATGGGGTTTTCTAGAGGACAGATATTAGCAAGAACATCTGCTGCCTGCCTGTGCTAGCTGGAAATCCTTTTTGTGTACCCAATTCTATTCCCAACAGATTTTTTTTTCTGGAAATTCTGTTTGTGTACCCAATTCTATTTTCAACAGATTTTTTTTAATGGCACATTAATCTAAGTGTTTGAAAAAGCTAAATTTCATATGACTCATGCCTCTTCCTGTCAGAATAGATTAATAGTCATGTTTATCCACACAGCACATGTAGTACCATCAGTGGGAGATGGGCTTTCCTGGACTTGAATATGTAAATATGCTATCAGCCTTTTTGATTTATTCTTTCAGTAGGAAAACACAAGAATGAGTGAGCTGGAAGATGCAGGTCTGCTGGTCCACTACATCTGTAGTCCTCAAACAGCTTATTCTGTGCTCCTCTGGGATCCAGATAAGGACAGATGATTCAAATAATATAACCACAGATTCACAGAATGGTCTGGGTTGGAAGGCACCTCAAAGATCACCAGGGACCTTCCACAAGACCAGTTTCCTTAGAGCCCCATCCAGCCTGGCCTGGAACACATTCACAGCCTCTCTGAACAATCTGTTCCAGTRCCTCACCACCCTCACAGTAAAGAATCTCTCCCTAGTATCTAATTTGAACCTGCCCTCTGTCAGTTGGAACAGTTTAATTTTAATCATTGAAAAAAAAGTAAAAAATTACAATAATAATGAAAATAATAATAATAACTAAGGAAAAACAAGTGATGCTAATGTCATTGCTTACTACCACTGACTGATGCCAGACCCCTTTCCCTAACCCAGACAAGCCCCACTTAAGAGTAATTCCCCCCACTTTACATAGCAGGCATGACAATCTATAGTGTGGAATATCCCTTTGGTCACTTCAGGTCAGCTATGTTCCCTCCCAGTCTCTTTTATGCTCTTCCTCACTGGCAGAGAAACAAGTCCTTGACTTAGCACAAACACAATTAACAAAAACCAAAGCATCAGTGTGTTATCTGTGTTATCAGCAYCATTCTCATTCCAAATCCAAAACACAGCACTGTAACAGCTACTGAGAAAAAATTAACTCTATCCTAGCTGAAACCAAGCAAGACAAGCTGGAAGCTCTTTGCTTGCCCCACCCCCATAAGGGGTAACAGCCTTCTAAAAGAAAAGTAGTAATGTTTGATCTAAGCAACAGGTCCTGGACATCTATAGGCATAGAAGGGAAAAGCAATTCAGTCCATAAAGCTTGTTCTTGTCTTTGGGAAAAGAGATTTGAATCTGGGCGTTTCTCCAGAAGCCTTAGGTGGGTCTTAAATCCTTTTAAGAGGGGAAAACACCACAGTTTTTGAAAAGAGCAATCCCTGTCCCACTAGGAGAAGAGGGGTTTTAAACTTGTGCTTCTAGGGTAAKACTCTGAATTTCACATGCCAAATAGAGATGGTAAAGCAATGCCTGCCTAACTATATCATATGAAAAAATCTGAATAGAGATGTATGCAGAAAGGTGGCATAGAGCTTCAATTATACTGGACTCTGGATCCAAGTTGGTATGAAAACCAAGCATTGCAACACTTGAGCTTCTTTTTTGAAGCCCCAGATTTATACATATAATTGTTGCTAATATCTCTGTTTGCAAAATAAACTGCCCCAGAGAAAGTTCTTCAGCACATTTTAGATGTGGTGGTTAGTCCTCTTGAGACAGAAGTGGCCAGCAGCTAAAGCACATATTTGTCATTGTCCTTATTAAGCAGAAAAATTTCAGATTTAAGCACAAACAGTATTAAAATATTGTGTAACTGTGAGGTAGCCATGACTGGAGCCTGGCATTTCAGGCTGCCTTTTGTTCCCAGCAAATGGATATCTACCTCTCAAGGTGGAAAGAACCCACAGCTCTCCTTTGMAGGCAGAAACCACCTTTTCCCTTAACAGGATCAGCTGCACTGGCACAGTGGGTATATTAGAAAAGAGACGGACAACAGCAGCCTAACACAGTCTGTGCATGGGACAAAAATGCCCCAACTCCTGGTTAATAAAAGCCATGGGAAACTGGACATAGAGTTCATCTCATGTACCAGGCTGSAATCCAAACCCCAGGACAATCATCACTGAGAGCTGGAGGAATCTCATTACAGGATCAGTGGCACTCAGCATGTACATGT
>NW_026623273.1:3010925-3026804 GCF_030028575.1 Malurus melanocephalus | reverse complement strand
TTTATTTTCTGCAAAATGTGGACATTGTTTAGCAAGATATCTTCATTTTCAAGTGAATGTTGTAGTGACTGCTCTGGAAAGAGATTGATGAAGGGGTTCAGGCAACTATATAGAAATAAATAGAAATTAAAATAAGGAATTGAAAATAAGGAACAACAAAATTTTTTGKTTGTCACAGAATCATAGAATGGTTTGGGTTRGACCTCATCTWGCTCCAAAAAACCCTGCCATGCACAAAGACACCTTTCAATAGACAAGGCTGTTCAAGGATGGTCACAAACCTGATARTTTATCATCCATTAGACCAGCTTTGAGATGTGATGCAAATGGTTTTGATTTAATTCTGGAGTTTGCAGTAGTTGTGTCTGCCAAAGTGGTACACTTCATAGCTACAGCCTACTCACAGCCTTACAAAAGAGCTCTGGATGTGTGAATGCTCAAAGTTTGTTAGCTATTAACAAAACCAGTTGCAGATACCACCTTATTGAGTGAATAAAKTTTATAGATAAGGTTTAAATCTGTTTGGTATTGCCACTACGCTCACAGTTCCCTATATTTTACCTTTTTTCCTTTAGGTCATGGCACATTTTGGCCCACATTCACATTTTTAACATTTTTAAAGTGATTTTTAATCACTTTATTATGTTCAGCATTTTCTTTATTTATCCCATACTTCTGAATGCATGCCAGTTAATAGGAACCATGGACTGAACTTTCAGAGCTATTCCTKGGGTTGCATCTACTTCCATTTCCTGTATGCAACATAAAAAACAGTCTGCAGACATGTGCAAAAACAAACAAAAAGAAAAAAACCAAAACAACCCCTCCTAACAAACCCCATCAAATTCATACACATAAAAATAAATAAAAATATATCAGCATTAGACACAAACCAGATTGGTTTTAGGCAAGTTTTCACAATACCCCAATACCACAAAAAGCAGTATAAGACAACAAAGAAAAAAGAACTTAAYGTTCACAAAGAACTCTTTAACATACTTGTGAAATGGAGAATTTTACAGTATTGAGAGAAAGAAAACAGACCATTTGAACACATCAGTTGAGACACCCAAGTGAGAAAAGCTGAAGAAGGCAAGAACTGGAGAGATGGTGAATGGTCTGTGCTGTGGCTGTACAAAAGGGGTGGAATTTGTGTTGAGTCTTGCAGACAGTAGGACCACCAGAGTTAGGAGTGGTAGAACACAGGAGCACAGGATGGACTCGAAACAGTCACTTTTCCTGGGAAATGCAAAACAATACATCAGACACAGAAACAGAGTGATGATCTGGGAGAGAAGCATGAAAAATTTGCTTTGAAAATTAAAAACTGTTCTAAAATTGGAAAGGGCATTAACAGCAAATGTATTTGCAGCAACTTGGATAATAGCTAT
This sequence comes from Malurus melanocephalus, assembly GCF_030028575.1. Lineage (NCBI taxonomy): Eukaryota > Metazoa > Chordata > Aves > Passeriformes > Maluridae > Malurus > Malurus melanocephalus. The sequence continues at coordinate 3,025,413 of NW_026623273.1, read as the reverse complement.
GTCTGTGCATTATCCCATTGCAACAGCATAGCCAGTGGTAAGTGATATTAAAYGATTATGTGCTCGGTGAAATAGCATGAATAAAAACTGAGCTGCACAGTAAGTGTATTCATTAATACCTTAACCCAAACCTGAGCCTGGCTAAACGATGGCTAACAAGACACCCTGGGGATGTGCCTCTGCTGTTTGCTCCCCTTACAAAAGCTTTGAAAATACTTTATAGGAACACAACAGAGATCAGTTAAAATAGTGTGTATGAAAGGGGAACTACTATTGAATATTTCTTAAAGCAGAGGAAAYAAATAATGCTTTTCTCTGAAGTTTCACTTCAGGATGCTTGATACAGACTACAGAAACACATTGAAATTACACTAAATCAGATCAAAGAACTCACCCTTCCAGCTCATTGAGGAGGCCAAAGGGATTGGGCCAATTTAAGGAATACAGACCATCTACCCCTACCARCCTCCAGTCTGGAATGTCCTGAAGCCCTGACTGCATAAAGCCAGGGGACATGGAAAAGATCAGTCCATGTTTGCTCTTACTCTAATAACTTGCCACTAATGGAGACCAGGACACTTTGGTCGGATTCAGGACAACCGTTCTTTAACTGGATCAAAATGAGATGATTCAGTAATGAAAAYTTTAAATGGGACAACACATAAAATCCAGAAATTCAGTACAGAAAAACTCTCTGTCCGATARCACCCCTTCAGCAGAACAGCTTTCTTGAAATTTTATTTTCARAGTTTACTGTCATTTCCCAATTCATAGACTTTGACTGACAAAACAAAATGAGCTTCTGTCTGTCACAGGCCTGAAATTGCCTATTTRCTTGCAGTGTTTAGGGTTTAAAACAGTAAAGCAGAAACTGAACCACTATACATGAAAATTAAAATACTTTATACTCATTAAATACTACAAAGCAGTCATGGAAAAAATTCTGCAGCCTTTTTGCACTTCACTTTGCTTGAGTTAACATCTTATAAATCCTTTGAGCCTCTCCAATTGAGATTAAGCCAAGGTCCAGCATAATTTTGCAATGGCCACAGGTTGGCTGAAGAAGCACATTCCAATCCAGCTATTCAAACTTGGTATTTTTATTTTTACAGTTTAACTACAGGAAGTGTGCAGTGGCTTCCACRTTTTTAACCACATAGAGCTCATCTTAGCTGCAGTAGTAAGGAGTATATACCATCTGACTGTCACTATCTGAAACAGACAAAGCACTGTGTCCTTACTGTTCTCTATAAAATCCAGTGTAAAAAGGTATTCTTTAATTGCTTATGAAAGGAAAATTAAGCCAAATAGGCTTGAAATCAGTTGCATTTATTATGTGTGGTTTTGCTATAGGAACGTCTGGGAAGATTCCCTCCAAAATTAAAAGCCAGAAATACGCAACACTTTATATGCTTTCAAAAYAGACAGCGAACTAACAGCTTGGCAAAGAGTGGAGTTCAAAGATGTCAAGAGTGGATAATATCTTTTTTCTGCTCCCCAAGCAAGTTGTTTCCCTCTTCACAGTATTGAATATCATGCTTATTTTTTCAAGCTGCACATTATGCTGCAAACAAAGCATYATGTCTCTCTTGTCCCCAGCTTCCTGGCTATTCAAAATGCAAAACCAGAGCAATCAGATARCCCAAACTGCATGTAATAGGAAAGAAAAGAGCAGTAAGTGAGACATTTTTACCTTYGTCATTATCAGCTTGATCACGATACTCTAGTCTAACAGGAAAAATCAGGCATTAAAGCTCTAAACTGCACGAGAGCCTTAGAAATTAACACAGGCAAAATGCTGCGATGTCCGGGGCTTGTTTTGTTTTTGTTTTTTTTTCATGTCTCCTTTATATGATTAACATTGTTCATTTCAACATAGGGTACGATTTAAAAAAAAAAAAAAATAGTTATTAACTTCAAGGTGTGTTTATYATTACAAACTTAGGAAAAACTCAAACGTTTGGGCTACACACTCCCCATGATTCATAYGCAGAGTCATAACTTGTATATCTGAAAAAGGATAGCTAAGTGTCTAAGGAGAGAGTACAGAGCAGCTGAGGCTAGGTTAGGAAGCCCACGGAAATCCACGCATAACTGAAAAACAGCTATGAGCTTTTATCTTTTCCACATGCCTCATTTCCAAAAGCCATTTCATGAAGTATTACATATGTTTCCTCAGTACATCAGTAAACTTGTTTACAAAAGCTGCCATAAGCACAGCAAAAATCATGGATTCACAATGTGCTGAAAACCTTGCTTAGCTGGATCTGAGCAGGCTTCTGCCAAAAAGGCACATTTCATTTTCAGGAAGAATTTCTTTACTGAGAGAGTGGTTAAGCTGCCCAGGAATGTGGTGGAGTCACCAACCCTGGAAGTGTTCAAGAAATGACTKGATGTGGTGTTTACTGTTATGGATTAGTTAACCAGGTGATGTTTGGTCAAAGGTTTGACTGGATGACCCTGGAGTTCTTTTCCGATCTTAACAATCCTGCGATTCTTTTCTGTGGTTCTATGTATTCCCTTGGACTGGCAGCAGTGCTCAGGTGACCCCACTATCAGCTGCTAAAACTGGCTTCAGTTTAATTTAATTCTGAAACTGCACCCTTAAAAGCATTTATTCACTAACAGATTCAAAATCCCAATTGCTTTAATTAACAAAAAAAAAAGACAATTTTGGTTTTATAATGTAAATATGGAAATGGTTCCCAGTTCATATAATGCATTTTACTGGAATTAGGCACCTACAGAAAGTGATCCATGTGTGTCCTGGTTTCAGTTTGGGCAGATTTAACTTCTTCTCAGTAGCTGTGYTTTGGATCTGGAATGAGAATGGTAACACACTGATGTTTTGGGTTTTTCTAACACATGTCCTAATCAAGRACTTTTTTCTTGTCTCATGCTCTGCCACTGAGGAGGTGCACAACAGAAACTTGAAGAGATCTTAAAACTTTGCCTAAATTCTGAATTTAGAATAGAGTTCCATAGTGATTCAATCTCAAGCCAATGATTGGGTATACGGTGTTGAGCATAAACATTGAATACTGTCAGAAAATAAGCYGTGGCTTTACTAGCAGTAGGGTCATAGGCAAAATTCACCAAATGCCCCCAGGACTGGAATTTCCTTTTAAATTTAGTTGCACTGTCCCAGAATACCTTTCAAATTTCAGTATGAAATGTGCCCTCATCACCTTTCCTTCTAATTACTGGGACAGTCAACTGTATCCAAAATTGATCTTGGGCAMAACTAAGGGCGTAAGAGACACTGGTTTGTGCTGCACCTAAAGCTCTCAYCACCATTAGCAGGTGATTCTTTCATCAGTCCTTCCCCATTGAGCTCACATATCASATAACAGCCATTGATTAGATTCTAATGCTGATAAGCAAGGTTTAAATGGATGTTGCAATTGGCATAAATCACTTGTTAGCAAATTTACTTTGTTTGCTAGGAGTTCAGCATTCATCTTATTTAACATTCCCAATCCTTTCCCGAGGTGCCTTGTCACATCCTTTCTTGATCATTTTGGAGAGGTGCAACCACCACGATCATCCTGTGTAAGATGTGCTCAGGAGTGATGAGAAGGCAGGGTTAACTGCAGTGATATTAATCTGCACTGATAATACCATTTGTTTAAAAGTTCATGAAGGACTCAAGGTACTATGAAGGACTAAATAGTACTTGTCGGCCTGTGTTGACGGCATAGGGTCCAATTTTAGAAATTTGTAGGAATAAATTTACCATACTCTTACTGTGGGTCTTGGAGGTAGTGGAATGCATTTTGTAGGCTACATTAGTCCCTATTGTGACAATATAAATTGGGCCAATATATATTTATCCCAGTTACAGTTATGCACATCTTCATGTGCATGCTACTTCCTTTTTTATATTTTGTTTTAATGCAACACTTACTGAAGAGCAACCAGTTTTATGAGTCTTTGGAACACCTTTCCTCTGATTGGTACCTTCATTTTCTCTGAACTGGGGGGGCCTCTCTGAATCACATGAATTAGGCCCTGGCTAGTGCTGCTAGACTGTCTCTGACTTGCAGCCCTAGGAATGCCTAATGCTGAGACTTATTTATACATCTCTATCTTCGAGTGTTGGGTAGAAGATCAGGGAGTTCTGCTTCCAGGGGATTTTTTGTCTGATCTTGTGACTTGTATTTTTGGTTTTACTGCATTATCCCATCCCATCTCATCTCTCACACATGATTTGTACCATGATTTAATGTTGCCATCATAGGGATTTCTCATCATAATAGGGTTTTTCCTTCATCCCTGACCATCTCTCTTGCAACCAACAGAGCATTGAAGTCAGTGTATATGTCAATTTCATCTTATTTTGTAATGAGATAACATTTGAGGATGGCAGGGGGCTCCTCAGTTAATGAGTTTACAATTCACAGGCTGAAATAGGTACATTAATAGGGTTACACTCATGCACAGCCTATATACAGGCAGCTTTTGTAATGGCTGTGAAGAGCTCATTCAAGGATCTAATGGATGTGAATAGCGGCTCTTCTCTCTTCCACCCATCCACTCAGCCCAAAATACCCCTTCTTTTGTCATCAAGTGGGGAGCATCTGGGGATTTGGGTTCACAATTTTAAAAGACACCAGTATCCCAAAATGCATGGGCTTCATCACCATTTAGTAAAATTCTATTTCCTGCAGATAGGCACACTTGCCATAAATACTCAGTTTTGTTTTTACTGGCTCACAGCCACGGTGTTCTTACTACCTGAACAGAATCRATGGGATTGTTTAACAGGTGTGATTTCCTGCTCCACCCAGTGGGTTAGATGGTACTTCTGTTTTTATAATGGGTCTGGCATCATATTCAGGGGGATTTGGAAGATGTAGTCCATTCTATACCATCTGGGTTCTTGGAACAATTATCATTGTCATCATCATATGAACCTCTAGTTTTAGGGACCCATAAGGCAATTAAAGAACCTGTGCCATAAAAGTGTACAGCAGGCTTTGGAAAGTGCAAGATGCTTATGCTGAGAAAGCTCAAATGCCACARGATAAGTGTCAGAGTACAACTGATAAGTACAGACACATACCTAAATCATTTCTCCTTACAACTCTATGATAATCACTACTGACAAAGTGAGAAGTACATTTCAAGAAGTATATTTTCAAGTGTCTGTTACCATTTTTGACTTTTACGGAATGAATTCAATTTTAACCCCAGCGAACATACTTATAAATACGTTCTCAACTCTTTGTTACCTGCAAACATCAGCTGGAAGCTAAGTCCTCCTAAATTAAAGCTGTTTAGACAATAGTCTGTCATGGTTGGCTCATAAAAATGCATCTCCCCATTGAAAATATGTAGGAAATAAAGAGTACCAAGGTCATGTGACAGAAACTGCACTGAAATCAGATACTTCRAGAAGCTAGATTGAGTATTGCTAATACTTGAGTATTTTTATTTACTTACTTCTGTGCACTAAGCACTCTGGACTGATGCAGGGGGAGTTATTTTTAGTCAATAGTAGAGACTCAAAGAGATCAGTATAGTTATCTGTTGCAGAAGTCCACACTCTGCTGCAGAGAGGCTTGTGTCAGAGAAGTCAGCAACTGCCAAATTCACACAAATCGGACAGCGCATGGTCGGGATACGACCAAAAGGAATCGTATTCTGACCCTGTCATAGAAGGCACATCCCAGCCCACACATTTCTTTGAAATCATGTACAGTATCCTGAGATTTTAGTGTAACGTCATTTTCAATTCAAAGTGCCCAAAGGAAGGAGGGCTGTTTTGTAATTTGCCAGAGCGGTGTTTCCATAGCAGGGAGYTGAAGTCAAGAGTATGTGCTGAATGTCCAGGGGTATAACATAAGAGCACATGAGCATCTGAAGATTCAGCCACAGTGGTCACAGGGGAAYTTCCATACTGACTACAGCCTGCTAACCCTTAGCTGTGCCTAGACCACCTGGCACAGGTTAGGGGACAGGCAGGACAGTCAAAGTCTGGCTGGCACTGTCAYAACTGTAATRGATTGCTTTTTTACTGACTAAGCAWTGGGGACCATGAATAGTCTGGTGTTCAGTTTTGCTCCCCGACAGTTTTGTTTTACAACATATGGCCAATATCCATGCCAAAGCATCAAATCTAGAAGAAACCCCTCTTTATCTGGTAAGGAAATTTCTGTTTCTGTAGTTATTATTTACTACCATGGAGGCATGCTGCTTCTGTAAAAAGGCCAGCGTCCCAGTTACTCTCATGACAAAGTGCAACTCCAAGGCTGGGAAACAGCTGTAACTGCGTGCAAAGTTCACTGTCTCAGCTTTTTGAAACCTTTGATTCTCACACTGGCAATTGCACAAAGTTACACCCCTCACTACATATCAGAAGACTAATAACACTGTTTGTAATCTCTAAAGATCAAAGTTACAGTGGAGTGATGGTAAAAGTTACGCAGTGTTGGTAAAATGCCAGATTGCACATGTGCACSTTAAACAGATTTATCTGCAGGACAGTTTTATAATTTATGAAATTATTGTACTGAAATTCAGTTACTCACCTCAGGTCACCTAAGCTGGATCACCTTTTATTGTATCAGCTTTTATTCTTTTGGAATGTATTTCTTTTATTATATGTTCATACTAAGTGAATTGGCTCATGTTATATGATTAACCTAAAAGAAAACAGGCTCCTTCTCATTTTTTTTTATCCATATGGATAATCCTAATGAATTTTAGGAATGATTTAGCTCTAATAGTGTGGAAGAGAAACATGGAATGTACTGATATAAGACCAAGTTACTACAAAACCAAGGCCACCTTTGTAAATAAAAATATTCTAGTCATGATTTTTGCTCCCCCAGTGTTAGCTTGCTAGTATTTGGAAATAAGATGACAAAGGCAAAGCTTTAATCCTTCTCCTCATTGCCAAGCAGCAAAGTTAAATTTAAATATATCTTTATCAGAAAGGCCACAAGATATACTCTTCTGCTAAGATAACACTGACTGAACAACTCAGATTTTCAGTTCTTCTGAATTTTTCTCAGAACTTGGTTTTCCCATCCWATCAGTTTTATAAAAATATATTATTGCAAATATTAGAATAATAGTTTAATTTATTTAGCCTATTAAATAAGTTATAACACTTTATATGTACAAACTTTAGGAAGCTAGAGTGAGGCATATCTGAAAACAGCAACACCATTCTGCTGCAAATTCAAGGAGGAATGGAGATTTGCAGTAATTTGGGGAGAACAAAATCAGGGCTCCTAAAAGAGAAGYAACTGGAAAACTGATATTTCACAAGCTTCTTGATAAGGCCCTCTTATACAGAATCAAGTAATTTTTCTTTTAAAAATCTTAAGCCAATTCTTGCCCCCTTATCCTGCTAGGCACTTGCCTCTCTAACTACAGAAAGAAATGCCAAAATCAATCCTATTCCTAGCTAAAACCTTGACAGGATGCAGACTTAGATAATGAAACTCAGTTATAGGAATATGAAAAGGTAACACAGATTGACTGGGTACTCCTTTATGGTTTTGGGCTGTTTTTTCCGGTTTTGGGGGAGCAGGGGTGGCCTGTTTGGTAAGTTTTGAGGTTTTTTCTGTTTGTTGGTTGGGGTGTTTTCTTTGTTGTTTTGTTTTGGTTGGGGTTTTTTGTTGTTTTGGTTTGTTTTGTGTGGGTTGCTGGTTTTAGTTGGGKTTTTTTTKKTKGKTTTKGGSSSGGGGGGGTTGGTTTTTTGTTTGTTTTTACAATGTAGCTGATCATCCAATAAAAGGAATATTTTTGTAAGAAGTAGATTTCAATTTCACAAAAAAATCTCGAGGAAGATTTACACTTTTTTTTTTTCAATTTAAAGCACTAACAATCAATGAAAGAAGAGAAGTGCTATTTATGGAAACATAAAAAATAYCAGGGAATAAAAGGCACTCATATAAGGTTCATTCACCTAGGGACAGAAAACTGAAATTCTAGAGAAATGAGGTTGTGTATTTGYGCACAGTCTATTCATAGGCTCATAAAAATCATTGAGACTGAACAATAGGAACTCCAATCAATCCCTTTCAAGGGATACATAAGAAAAGACAGCTCAATATTAAGAGGTGGATTCTAGCAAAAAATGAATGCTTGACTGTTCTGAACTCCCSAGTAAGCCACAGCAGGGAGAGACCCAAGACTCATGATGGTGCAGAAAATTACCACAAACCCTTCAGTCTGTCAGCAAGCACCTTTAGGCCCATGGAGAAGAGAACCAACGGTCTTCCCCATGCAAATACCACCCTGCACTTACAGCCCTTCCTTCTGCAGCCATTCAAGTGTGGAAAAAGCCTACATTGTAAGTGGTCCCCAAGAGTTTTATCACACMAGCGCATGCTCCATAGCCAATGCTGGTACAAACTGCCGTATTTACAACTGGAATGTTTCTGTAAATACAAGCACCGGGGAAATTCCTTGGCATACAAGGGAGGCAACTAATAGCTCTGATCATGGATATATGCTGTGCCTTCCTTAGTAATACTGGCTCAGTTGTCAGCTTTTACTGCACCCAAGAATTCACCTTTTTTACTTCTGGCTTGGTTCAAAGAGTTTTTGCACAGAGTTACAGACACACRCCATAGAGTTTCATTCTGCAAGCATGGTAGAAGATCCTTCAATTCTAGTTAAATATTGAACCAAGAGAGGACTCTGAAATTTTCCCATGAATGCTTGTAAAATAATCCTGGAATAAGATCCTTCAGGCTACAACTATTTGACGAGCACCTCTCACACTCCRTTTATCTGGAACAAATTGATTTGTCCTACCAGTTCTTTGGCCACTGATGTGATCAACAGAATACAATTTATTTTGATGCAAAAGACTTACAAAYAACAGCAAACCATGCCCATCACATTGTCATTTCCTAGGAACAGAAAGATGCCTCTGAAGTTTGATACACAAGGGAGAACCACTGCCCTGCATAAGACACCACTGCCATCTCAAGGTGCTGCCAAACATTCTCCAGCAGCCTATAAAAAGCTGGAGTCGCTGTTGAGAGTGAATCCATAGTGATAATGTAGGCCAAAGGTACCATGTGTCAACACAGCCTKGATCAACCAAAGGTTAGTTCCAGACCATGACATTATTTATACACACAAATGGTAAAAGACTCTGCTTTCATCTCTACATAGGCATACTTTCTTCTCATGCTATCTTTCCTTTCTTCCTAAAATTTATTTCTCCTTCAAATAATAGCTTATATGTAATTTGTATCTATAAGATCTTTATGATCTTATAAATATCGTATATCTTATAAAAATGTTCTCATATGTAACATCTTACAAATAATGTTTTCCTCCTGTTTTTGTCAGGAAGAACATTCCCTTCTTTCTAGAGGTAATTGCCAATTAAGTAATTAACTGATGCTCAGCAGGGTTGTGTCTGAATACTAAGTTCTCTATGCTTTATATGAAACAGAGGCAACTAGAGAATTCAATTAGATCTAAACCTGCCTGCTAACAGCATAAAAAAAGTAGGAAAAATTATTTGTTTCTATGTAGACACTAAAATGAAAATGACATTTTATAGTTTTATAATCAGAATTCCTTATATTACAAGATAAAATGCAAGCACATTCATCCTTTATTAATATATATYAAAATGAATTGAACATTGATGAGTTGGAAAAACAGAGCAAAGGTTTGTTTGCTTCATCTAAGTGATACATTAAATAAACTAAAGCAGACAAAACAAATAGTCTAGCAAAATGCTAACAGTGGGTCTAGAATTCACTGCAACTGCAAACACAGGGAATCTTTGTTAACGATGAATCACTAATAAAAATAACATTCAGTTAATGATAAAAAGAAGATCTGTTTAGAGATAAGTGAAAATTGACTTGACATTAAATGTTTTGCAAAAAGAATCAACTATTACGAACCACCCATCCCGCTCTAGAAGCCATTGAGGGGAAAAAAAGGACAAAAAAATAATATTGCCAATAAAATTATCTGGAAGCTTAAGAAAAACCTACAAATACAGCCAGAATTAAACAAATTAAGAAATCAAATTCCTGAGGACAGAGTATAATTAGGGATGTAGTATGAGTCTTTCCATTATCGCTTCTGAATCCAGAAGATTATTTAAAATTCTGCCCAGTCATCCAGAAGACTACTTTTCCCAGAAAAAAAATACAAAATAAATCTAGATGAGCTGCCAGAAATTGAGTAAAGGTTGAGTTTCTYAGTTTACTGACAGAAGGAACTCSTGCTAGAAACAAGGACAGTAAAAAMCAGTTTTACTGTGAAATAGCTTCACAGAAAAAATCCAAGAACTGCCAATTGCAGTAGGGGGTGAGGAAAAGATGATGGAATAAATAAAACATTATGGGAAAATGAATTAGTGATCAGTTACTGAGGAGATTTGGTGCCCCAMAACACCCACAGTTTGCCAGCTACCAGGTATGCCAAGGGAACTAGATTGGGTGTGTCATCTGTAATGCAATAAATCATTTTTAAAGGGGCTCCCCAAAAGCTGTTTAAAACCTGACAGACAATGAAAGAGTCAGTGCTCATGAAGTTCAAGGCCACCTCAAATCCTTTAGCTGGTCAGACTTGATGTCTGATGATCAGGCAGTAAATGAGTGTAAAGTGCTTTTCCTCACAGGTTACTGATGCTCATAAGACTTCACAGAGGGAAAAAACACAGTAACTTGGCAGTTTTCTGAAGAATTTGTTTCCAGACCCTGCTCCAGCCTCCAGCACTCAGAAAAGTAGTGGTTGCTCTGCATTTTATGATCTTCTGTGGGTTGGTTCTCACACAYTTGTCCTTTTAGAAGAAAGATCCCTAGGCAGTGGGTGACATCCCTGCCCATGGCAGRAGGGTTGGAAGCAGATAATCTCTGATGTCCCTTCCAACCCAAGCCATTCTGTGATTCTGCAAAGTAGCAGTMACAGAAATTTTCTCACAGAATATCTGTAGTTGCCAAAGCCTTCCCACCCTGAGTATTTCTGGCTGCCTAAGTCTGCTTTTCCCTGCTACACCAAGCTTCATGYTGTGAATGAGGGAAACTTGCAAAGTGAATTGAAATCGGATTTCACAATGCTAATCCCTCCATAGTATCTCACTGATCTATTTTAATGGATTTAATTTAAGGGAAGCCTCAATACTGCAATAATTCATGCTCTGTGCAGTTTCCCAAGTGGGGGATGAACTCCAGCAGAATGAAAGARAGAGCAGCACTGCCAAGCCCACTACTAATCCTTGTCCCTAAGTTGCACATCTACAGGTCATTTATCTACCTCCTGGGATGGTGATTCCACCATTTCCCTGGGCAACGTGTTSCAGTGCTTCACAACCCTTTCTAAGGAGAACTTTTTCCTAAAATTCCATCCAAACCTTCCCGAAACAACTTGAGGCCATTTCCTTTCCTTTTGTACTTGTTAGCTAGGAAAGGAGGCTGATTCCCAGCTCATTATAGCCTTTCAGGCAGTTGTAGAGGACAGCAAGGTCTCTCCTGAGCCTCCTTYTCTCCAGTCTAAACTCYCTCAGCTCCCTCASCTGCTCCTCACAGGACTTGTGCTCCAGACCCTTCCCCAGCTCCCACTGCCCTTCTCTGGACTCGCTCCAGCATCTCAGTGTCTTTCCTGTAGTGAGGGGACTCAGACCTGGACAGAAAACTCAGGYTGCAGCCTCAACACTGCAAATGCMGAGAGACAATCACTGGTCCTGCTGTCACACCATTGCTGATCCAAGCTGGAATTCCATCAGTGCTCTTGGCCACCTGGGCACACTGGCTCACACTCAGTTGCAGCCAAGCAGCATCCCCAGGTCATTTTCCACKGGGCAGCTTTCCAGCCACTCTGCCCCCAGCTCAGCSTGCCCTGATCCCTCTGCAGAGCCTTCCTGCCCTCCAGCAGAYCAACACTCCTACCCAACTTGGTGTTGCCTGCAAAGTCACTGAGGCTGCACTCAAAACCCTCATCCATATCATCAATAATGACATTAAACAGGACTGGTTCTAATGATGAGCCCTGGGGAAATCCACCAGTGAGCAGGATGTAACTCCATTCACCACCACTCCCTGGGCCCAGACAGACAGACAGTACCCAGTAAAGAGTGTCCACACCATGGGAGGCCACTTTTTCCAGGGGAATGCCATGGGAAACTGTGTCTAAGACTTTACTTGAAGTCCAGGCAGACACCTACAGCCTTTCCCTCACCCACTAAATGGGTCACCTGCCACAGAAGGAGATCCTGTTGGTCAAGCAGGACCTGCCTCCATAAACCCATCTGTCTGGGCCTGATCCSCTGGTTCTCCTGCATGTTCTGTGTGACAGCACTGGAGGCTCTCCATGGCCTTCCCCAGCACCAAAGCCTGGTTGACAGACCTGYAGTTCCCTGGATGCTCCTTCCAGGCCTTCCAATAGAKGATTATCACATTTGCCARCCTCCAGTCACCTGGGACSTCCCCAGTTAGCMAGAACTGCTAATAAAAAATGGGAAGTTTCTCAGTGATCACTTCCACCTGCTTCTTCAATACCCTTGAGTGAATACCATCTGGCCTCACAGACTARTATGTGTCTAAGTGATGTAGCAGGTCACYGAGCATTTCTCCTTGRATTATGTGGGCTTTTTTCMTGCTYCCCASCCATGTCCTCCAGCTCAGGGGGCTGGGTACCCTGAGAACATCTGGTTTTACCATTAAAGACTGAGGCAAAGACAATGACGAATGCTACGTCTTAGAAGGATTTTTAACATAATCACTGTGGCCTCCAATCCATCTCAAAGAATTTAATCTGAAAATGTTAGAGAATACCCTTTTTGATTGTGAYCTTCCATTCAACATGAATGCTTGCACCCATGTAAAGTTAATTATGACTGAYACAGCCTTCCTGATCCACTATGGTAATACTAAAAGAAAATATCTTTAATCAGTGAGAATTATCTGAACCCATCATCACGGCGACTTATCATTTGCTTTCCTATTTTTTTTTATATGTTGRACCCCTGAGGTCACTGCCTTGGCTGCACAGTGGCCATAGTTAGTCTCTTTAGATGCGGGGTGTGCAATGCTGCTATGGACAAGTCCAAGCGGCAGTGTTCCCTGTAGAGCACTGCCCTCTAGTCTGATTTTATGTCAAATGCTGTTTGCTCTCAACATTTACACTTTCTGCTTTGCCAAGAAAGATTCATTACRTAGTATGTCCTGATGATGTTGTAGTGAAAAACAGGGAACATTTTCTCACACSTGATAAAGATGTACTGGGTCCTTGAAAAATTTTCTAACCAGCAGTTCAATTCTTTTCCAACACTTTGAGCAAYGAATATTTAAGAACTTCACTAAATGCATATCAGTTTCACCAGGATATGGAAAGACAGAGTTTGAATAACCTGCTGGCAGAAACACAGTCAGAAGATAAAGGAACAAAGCCAGGAGCTCTKGGTACAATTATGACTTTTTATTAAATTTATGCAATTGATTAGGTGCTATAATATGATTAACATTAGTGTTAGTGACACGAAAAAATGTTCCAAACTGAAACAGACCGGAAGCATTTAAAGCAACTTTTGGCAACTAGTACTGACAGAATATTTTGCCTAMATCTATTGCACATTTGCATTTTGAGAAGGATGAACACGTCAGTATGATTATTCCCCCAAAGTCATTAAATTTTAAAACATAATTATATCACAGTGTTGTGGGAATTTGTTTTTGTGACTGATTTTCTATGGATGACGGGATCATGGAAGCACCAGAAGTTCTTATAATCCAACCCAGCATTAACCCAGGATCTCCTTCATTCCTGACTGTAGCTTGGGATCCTACTGGACACAGCCCAGAGCCGCAAATCCATGMTCCCGCCTGACTGTGGACATTGCTGAATGCGATCCCTACCCACAGTACAATGCCCTGGTCAAGCCTATAATTTTGTCTGGCTACTTCTCTATTCCTATAGAGTTTCTGTTTTCCTAGGAATAAAATCTGCTTGCATCAAATAACAGCAAAACTCTAACTGATTTGCAGCCAAAACATAAAGTAAATATTAGATTATTACAAGGCTGAGTTCTAAAAGATAGAGATAACACTACCCAATTTGGTCAAGAAGAGAAACAGGAATATTAAGCCTCAGTGTCTTGCCTGGCCAATTTTGCAGCTTCTAATTAGCAGTACAATGATTAAGATATTTTTTAATCCATTTCTAAATCCATTCTTTCTAGATCCTTTCTAAATCCATTTGAATAAGCTTTTTCTGTTTGAGAAATCTGGGATCTAAGGATTTCAGTTTTCACCTGCTGCTTTGAAAAAGTTAGCTACTTCTGTTGCTGCRTTTCCAACAGGGCCACAAAATGGCACAAAGAAGGCAACACCTTGGGTATAATATAACAGCAGCATGAGAAACACCCTTCTTACACAGAAATTTCTACCGAATTTCATTATGGACAAGCTCAGAGTAATTTAGACAAAACCCCAGAAGTTCTGAACTAATTTTTTTTTACAATTTGAAAATTATTTTTGTCCTTTTTTTTTTTTTTTTT
>NW_026623273.1:2991606-3010905 GCF_030028575.1 Malurus melanocephalus | reverse complement strand
GCATATTTTCATCTTAACATTATGTTCTAACAACAGTAATAAAGAGATGGAGAAAATAATCTGGCTGTAAAAGTGGAACTCTACAGTAAACAGGAAACTAAATACATCAGTCATGACAAGAAGGATACTAAGGGGAAAAAAAMCCCAAAACAATARTCTTTCTTTTAAAGTTCCCTTGTACACAAACATCTAACAAAAACTGAAGAGAAAGCAAGAGAAGAAYGTTTTGCAAAAAAGTTTTGTGATTTTTCTTGTACTTCTTTATAGAAGAAACTCATATAAGACTTTTGTTCAGCTGTGCTCAGGTTTTCTATGATCTCTATTTAAAAGCYACACAGAGAACAACTTTAGACTCACATCCATTGCTATATGTAGGTTCCATGCTGAAATTGACAAATTAAAACGAGTTCTTACAGTTTTTTGTCAAATATTTTTCATGTCAAATTTACAACCATGAACAAACTCATTTGTCCTACTTCTCTCACRACACACAGCATCTTCTGTTGGTCATGAGGATTTAAATTCTTCTGGAAGAACTATGTGCCCTATGACATCACATGCAAGAATGACTACGGTAATACTTTGACTTTATGCAATTCAGCTACTTGAAAAAATCAAAGGAAAGAACAAATGGTACCAGAAGATAAACTGGTAAAAGTTGACCCTTCAAATTCAGAAAAAATCTGACTTTTAAAATATGTTGGACTGAGGATGTCCTCTATTCAACCTCTGTCCCAAGCTGGTTTTGTTGTTTCATTTAAAATATCACTTATGTTTTTGTGTGTTCTGATGCTGCAAACATTCATTATTGAAACTAAATGTTTTCTATTGAAAAGCACGCTTCCTGTCCCTACAGGCTTTCTCTTTAGTAAGGAAAAGAACCTTAATGAGGTTTTCTTGTTAACTAATGCCACTAATAAATGCATGAACTGGGAACAAGAAAAATGATGAGAGACTGCTGATTCCTTGTTTTCAGGGTCTTTCAAAACAACATGTTCCCTTTAGTTCTTAAATGTTGTGGCCTCATGAAAAGCCACAGACTTCAGAAACAAAGGTTTCACAAATTCTCAAACAGATAACATCTATTTTGTTTCTAGTTCTGTAAGCAGTAACAGAACCACAGTGTTATTTCAGGCTACAGGTSTAAGGTCCAGTAGAAACATGGAAGAATTTCCCTTACATGTAAAAATGAGACACTAACACAGACCAATCCTTGTTCTGAGACTCAGAAAGTGGAGAATGAAACAGGACATTCAACTGTTGATTATGATAAACGTGTGAAGGATGCAATCAGCAGCCAGTTGTCTACCATACAGAAGAGAAAGAAAGACATATTCTGCAGAAAGATATGTTCTACATAAAAAAAACCCACCACAAGAAGAAATCTTCTGAACAAGCCAGGTGCTTGCCTATGTGTAACATGTTTGAACAGTCAGTCTGCTTCAGCATGTGCTTGCAAATAGAAGTGAAACAGGTTACTATATATGCAGTGAAATATTTCCTGTYTCACCAGCTAATGAGACATGGAAAAGTATAAAACAGTGTCAGACAAGGACAGCTCGTACAASCTATTATATTCTGCAAACCTTTTAACCCCATAGAAGATTCAACTCCTTCTGTATGTATTTTTTTGATTGTACACTACTAAAATGACYTCCAAAAGTCCCTTACAATCTCTTYCATTCTGCAATTCTGTGAATACTAATATAAAATACAATCTTCCCTATGTATTCTTTCTGTGATTCCATATTATAACATATTTCCCATAATCATTAGACAGCAAATAAAGTGCTAATGTTTCCAGGGAAATATGGACTAAGTTTGTAGTCCAAAGCTATACATACATGGAGTACAGAAAAGTTACATTGACTGAAAAAAGTTTTGGGCTTCATGCTGTAACTTGGCAACTTTCATWTATTTTGATGAAAAGGTTATCTGGCAGGATAAAAATCTGCTCTCTTTTGAAGGAAGTGTAAGGAAGATCTTGCACATCTCATTCAGCAAGTCACAAAAAATCCAAGGTATGCCAAAAATAATTTCAAGGACATAGCAAAAAGCTTGGAAGAGCTAAAACAGAGTAAGAAATAATACACRTATGATGAGTGAATTTGCGAGCTGGGTAGAGGCTGGAGACTTGAATCCAAAATAGATATTCTAGTAAACTAGTTATAAATTACATATTGCCCTGTTGAAGTTGCTCTTTAAGTCCACAGATTTCCCAAAACGGATGATACAAAAGATTAAGAGAAGATTAAACCAGATGCCAGAGGTGTAAATCTGACATATCTTTGACATCAAAAGTATTCACACTGCTGTCATAGCTGAGTGCCTCACAAGTTTTAATGCCTTTGGCTCTTAATCCTTGTGATGAACAGATTTATTCTTGATATAGGTGCCTGATTTCTATTGATTTTGGGAAGTTACCCAAAAGAAGAGAGACAGGCGTATAGACAGGCTGTAAAGAAATAGAAATTAATTTCTGATTCCTGGCTGCTGGAATATGCAGAGGTTTACATTTAATTAATTAAATACTCACATACACTTTTCCCCATGCTACTTTAGGGTTACACTAATTAGAGGACAAACATTTGGCTACTTTGATGAGAACAAAAGCTGTGCCTGGTCATATTACACCCTGATTACTGCTATATACTCTTTTCTGACCTGACAAACAACTCATGTCCAGCTAATATCTATCCACAATGCTTCTAGTAAGCAAAAAAATCAAGAGGATAGAAAAATTAAGAACATACAGAAAATGCTATGAACTTCTTGTACAAATTTATCACAACAAGCAAGACAAATTTCTTAACTTTTATCTTCATTTTCAAGACCTACCAGTCCTTGTCCTGGTATTGCAGTACTTTACTGAGCATGGAAAGTAAGTCTTCTCTGAAGAGGCAGTCAGCATCACTTCCCATTTATTTCCTAGTAGTGTTTTCGCTTTTTTACATAATACATTTTGAGGAAAGTACTTACACAGATCCATGCAGCTAACCTTGTTCTAAAACAGCCCTAGCATAGCTCAAAATATTGCATATATGCTATTTTTTTCACAGAAGAAACGGCACAAAATCCTCCCTTATAAAACCACACTTCGTATACTAACTGAAATACCCAATCCTCAGCAACTCTGGGGAATTCTGACCTCTGATATCAGGTTCTCATCTAGTTAGGTCTTTCCTTCTAAGACATAACTCCTATCAACTTTCTATCAGATTTTCGCTTCTAAACAAAAAAATGGTGMAGGCATTCTAACCCACTTAACATACTCTCCCTGGAATTCCCTGTGCTCTACTTCAGGTACCTGCACCTCAGTATGCATTAGACCAAGGACTGCCCACAGTGGGCACATTTTCCTTTCCTCTTTTGCAGTAAGATTCTCCTGGACTCTGGTAGTTGGAGCCAGGAAGGTGTTTGTGTGGTCCCCTCAAGATCTGCCCTCTGCAGAGAAGTCAAATGGCTCTAATACTCCAACACCAGAAAAAAAAGCGCATTTGCCTTAAGGCTAGTATTTCTCTAGGTGTTTTCCAACCAGAACTAAAGCTTTCAAACACCAGTTTTCAATAAGATATGAAGACTCTCCTCATCAAAATTAATGTTATTATTTCCTTTCCTTGAATAAACAAACAACTTCATATAACATTTTTTTCCTGGTCAAATTAAGCAATTTCTTGCACAGGCCTAGATGCAAGCCAAAGCAAACCAAATAAGCTCAGGAATATTTTGTTCTTTTTAACAACGAAATACTGCCACAACATTCAAAACAGGAGTAACAATATAAACCAATACACTATTTCCCCAATTCAGGTAATTTTTTAATATAAGTTGATTCAGGTGGTACCATACCAGATTGTCAGTCTTTTGTACTCTTCCTCTTCTCCTTAATAGCGAAGTGGTTTTGGTAAAATTATTTCTGTATTTATTCTCTGAAAAAGCAGGAGTCAGAGACACTCTGATTTACAATTCCAGCCTTACCTGGTGTCTGTGACATACTTTGTTCGCACCTCTGAGTCCCAAGACAATCATAAGGGCCATGAAGTACCATCAGCAATTCAGTCATAAGAAACCTGAATTCTTTAAGAATGGAGAGAAATTATTTGTGAGCTTGTGCTTGATGCTTGGTGCTCCTGCATCCCTTGCTTTTTTCCCAGCATTTTGGTGTTAAGGAATAAACTCAGCGTAGGAAGCCCTGGATACAGCTGCAGTGGAACTGCAGGGTGAGCTCTGGGTGGCAGGAGCCAAAGGCAAGGGGCCACCAATAGCCCATTTTGTGATGGGGTGAGCACGAGTTCAGCAGGGTCTGTTGGGTCAGTGGAACCTCCTGTGGTGAAGGGRCTTTGGCCCCATCAGGTAAAAAATATTGTGGGTTTGGGGCTTTTTTGTGACACTCTTATGTTCTCTGAGCCCCCCCCTTATTCTGAATAAAGAGTAACACAGGCTTTAAGTTACAAACACATTTGGAGGGTCATGAATGACACGCATGACATGTGTGACTAAATACAGTACAATAGCTCATATGGCACCTCACTGTTTTCTTAAAACAAAAAAGCTTAAAGAACAGGTAGGATTCAGTGTTCCATGAGTCAGGAAAAAAAATTAAACTAATCCACATACAATGCAGTTATACARTATTCCAGTTAAGGCATTAATGAACTTGGGCAAATCATATGGAACTCTCACTGAAAGTTTTAAAAGTTTTGACTTTGTTCATGCGCATCACAATTTAATAAATCAGTAGTCAGAAAAATACACTTAAGAACCTTGATAGATTTTTAAGGAGCACTTGGAAATTATTGCTATTAAACTTAAATTTTCCAACTCTTTTAAAGATATTCAGATATTCAATTAATGTGGCAGTGGAAGGGAAGGGAGCTACCATAGAGTCTATATTCCACATATGAAGTAAGGATGGCTTCTCACCATTTTCAYCATTTTACCTCTACAGTTAATGCATTTAATTTACTTGGTTTAGTACTTGGTCATGTTACAAGACTTTCCCTTTGCTTTCTTTTTGTTTTGAACAGCCTGATACTAACAACAACCTAACCTCAAGACTTTTCAATAGAAMTGACTTACTGATGTATCACAAAGCATTGTGACATTTAACTTCCAAGAATAAAGTCTATGGAGATTCATGGATTCATATGATCTTATCAAATAGGATTAAATACAATTTTGCATCTGTCTTTAAACATATCAAGGTTTCCACTCTTAACGTATGAAGAGCCCAACAGGCTCCTTTTCTGTAACAACAGTAGATAGACCGTTCTTCGTAAACTGTCTGAAACTAGCTTTTCTAGCTAGTTTTGCCAGTTTGCCTGGTACTTTACAGATTACTCTTGGAATTTACTGCTCTGGTTAAGGTTTAGTTTTGCTGGTAATGCTGTTCATGACATCTGTTTCTGTACAAATAATTGGTGTGAAAAATACAGTCATGGATAATGCATTCTTTACTGTGCTCCTTTATATTTCTCTGGAGGTATGTCCTGGAAGATGAGACACTGCTGTATTATGCAGCACATGCAGCAGTGGTATCTTTACCCACTTATTGAATTTGATAGCTCTTCCCTGGCTTTGAAAAGGCACTCCCTGGRTTTTTTTAAGTTTTTTCTGTATGTTAATCCAAGTGAAGGCTTGGACTGGAAAAATGCAAGAGTATAGGCCAATTTACATCACGATTTTCTGGAGGGCTAATGACATACACAGTGTAGGGCTGGATTTTACATGATTTARAGTTTTATGCACTCATGATACTGAAGAGTACCAAGCAGTCAAAAATATCTGAAAACATCCTTTCCTCAAGTATTTTGTCAGCTGCTTGATAAGGCATTATATGGCACTTGATAGAACTGTAAATGATGCTTCAGTTTCCCTGAGTGAAGAAGAGCCACTTCCTTGTACTTGCTTTGGTTAGAGCAAGACCATCTGCTTTTTTATAGTTTACACTTGGTTTGTGCTTTGTGTTTTCTCATTGAACAGATCCCACCCTAGGAACAGTTATACCTGACCTCAACATCTGGGAGGAGAGGTCAAATCTGACCAATTAAAAGAGTTGAGGTAGCCTTGAACTTCATGAGCACTGTGTCCTTCATTGCCTGTCAGGTTTTAAACAGCTTTTGGGAGTCCCTTTAGAAGTGATTTACTATATTGCAGACGACACACCTAATCTGATTCCCCTGTGCCTGGTACTGGGCAGACTGTGGGTGCTGTGGGCACCAAACCTCCTCAGTAACACCTTAGTTCACTGATTCCTTTTCCCACCCCATTTTATACAGCAGCTCACTTTTCCTTTTATCCCCTTCCACTTAATAAAATGTATTTTACTCACCTTATTTCTAACAAGAGTTCTGTCTGTCAGCAAACTGAGAAACTCAGCTTCTGGGCCCAATTTCTGGCATCTCAGCTAGAAAATAAAATGTAACCAAATGAAACCTCTGGCAGGCTCTTCCATAAGATTATCTACAGACAAATGTGCATAAAACCACTGTGACTTCCTACTTTATGAAGTAAATAGACCACATCAGAACAAACTATTTTCTGTGAAGATCTGCAAAACTGCATTCAGGTAACAGGAATGAAAAGATTCCTCTGAAGTGAAATGYAAGCTGAATAGCATCTCTCTATAGGAGGCTACTTCTTGTTGCAGCCAATCTAAGCAAATGCTTTCTGTGGATGAAGAAAGTTTGAAAATCATCGTAGCTCATTGTAGCTACCTGAAAACAATAAAGAAAACAGTCCAGTTGGTCAGTGTACTGGACAGTATCACAATACCAGGCATTAATGAAGGCTTGGGCTTTTTCCATAGTATTCAGAGCCCTGCAAACTAACACATCGCTTGCAAACATGAAGTTTTACCCTACCAAAGTCCTATTAAAGACATGGTCCTGAGACTAAAGCTTTCTGTCAGATTAGGCAAGAGCACTGCGTTGCTCAGCACCTTGCAGAACTGACATCTTTCGAAGAGGTGAAGCCCTGAAGCCATAGCAAGTGGGAGATTAGGAGAAGATGGCAACAAAAGAGCATTTAATTTTATTTTTCAAAATAGGTCACTCAAGAGTCTCAGTCTTCTGCTCAACAGGCTAGGTGAACAGGTTGTTGCTCATGTCTACTACTGACTGCTCTGCCATTTTTTTTGCCCGGGTGAAACACTGTGGTGTTCCTTGGTGGAGAGCCAGGAAACCTACTGCAAATGCATTAGTCAACCTAGGATGTTTGAATAAAACTACCTGCGGCAGCAAAACTGTGCCAGTTATTGAAAAGCAATCCAAAACTTGCTGTATTTCTAATTCACAAAGAACAAACTGCAATGGCTTTGAAATGAAAAAATATATAAGATCTCATCTGAATTAGAGCATCTAATCTGCAACTGAAATCCTTTCACTCAAACAGATTTAAACCAAAAACTAAGTACCTAGTCTTTCAACATGACAGCAGGGTACTCTTTCTGTTCCATTAAGTGCATCTAATAGGAGTCCAAGGCTGTACAGACTTCTTCATCAATATATAATTTGTTTTTCAAAGCATTCTGAAGAGAAAAGAATGAGTCAGAGAAGACCAAAAGACATGCTGATTGATCTTCGAATCAGTACATTTTAATGCTCACTTAGAAGAGGCAGTTTGAAGGCAGATAATGCACAATAAATGTTTCCTTCTTTGTTTCTTTTTCTAGAGAATTACCTGATCTGACTCAAGAGCAGCACCAATAAAAAAGTGAAACAAAAAAGATTAACTGTTGAAAGTATTTTTTACACTGCCGGGAAAAATTTAATTAAAAAAAAAAAAAAACATCTTTGACAGAAAGATGGGTCAATTCGAGAACTCAACCTAAAGGAAACAAATAAAAGGAATAAAAAGAAGGGGTAAGAAAAAGTTAACAGCAATACTCACAATATTAACCTCTCCTTCAATGACAATCAAAGCATAAACCATCCCATTTTGTTCTCGCCTTCAAGCATCTCCTTTATTGGAGGATTTGCTCCTTCAAATGTTTTATTAGAAATGCTTTGAGGGAAACTGCTCTTGAAAATATTTACTTATACTTTATCTATACTGCAGTTAAAACACCAGTGTACCCAGGGAACACTGAGGAAATTCCTGTTTAACCCTAAATTGGCTATTATTGATACTCATCTTACCTTAAATACACAGAACTTAGAAGGGCTGATTTTGACAGCCTTGGATAACTGTCTGCCTTGGATAAGACTACACTACACTTTTAGATAATTTCCCATTATCTTAAATGACTTAAGACTTCTTTTCATTTTGAACTTGCCATTCAGGAACTGATCCAAATATCTAGTTTATTTTCCTGCTTGTAACAGAAGGAAAAAATGAAAAGACTGTAAGAATCTCATAAAAGAGAGTATTATAACTTGCAAAAATCTCATTCCATTCTCTCAGACTGGTTGAAAGTCGGAAATGTGGAGCTTCATTTATCTGAACGTTGTCTCCAGTTATGATTACCCCAGGTAAATTATTATTCCTGTATATATTCAATTCTTTGAAGCATGATTACACTTTTAAATATAGCCATTTATGGGTATCAGTTTCTTGTGTCAGCAATAAATTAAGCATTATATGGATTTCATGTTACAGAGCTCCATAGTTCATATGAATGTTAACAGTACAAAGGGTAAAAAAGGTGAGTTGACATAGCAAATTCATCATAGAGAGAAGAGATAATACCCTCACCAGGGCCTCCTGAATCTTCAGCTGAAGTTCAAAACATCTGAATGGGAATATTTAGGTAAAATACTTATTACATTGAACACAGAGAATCTTGTTTCAACTAGGTGTTGCATTACATAAAGCATGGTACATCCACATCATACTGTTGAACACTGTGACCTAGATTTGTAAAGGAAGAATAAATGCACTGGCTTAAATGTGATTAGCAGCACACCTTTCACAAAAGAGGCAAAATGATCATCCTAGTACAAAATTTATTAGAGCTTTGTAAAATTGTTTCTAAATATGAAATGGACATAGAGAGGGTTCTGATATGTTGAAGTGATGAAATTTTGGTTGACTGAATAAATAAACGTGTAAAGACAGCATAGACTGATGAATTAAATTTCTATTTTTATTCAAATCCTTTACTTTGGCTTTGRTTTCTACTAACTTCATTCTACAAAAACAACTAAAACTGAATTATTCTTTCTTTAAATATGCAAACTGAAAGGGAAGGCTAAACTTTTAGGTAAGTTTTATTTAAAATTTTATAACACTGGAATTTTCTTCTTGGCCAGCTGCAATTTAGCACAAGATCTTACTGCACTAGGTCTTCTGTTGATGTATTCTTATAATCCATCCATATAAAATTAAAAATACCAGTCATCTTGCATTTGTCTTCTAAACTTAATTATCATAGAATATTCAAGCTAGTAATACTTCCCCTTTCCCTTTGAAAGACTTCTGGTGGTCTTTGGGATTTTAAAAAAAATGGTTTATTTTGCTAAATAAAATTTTTATTGTTTAGACAGTCTTGAAAAACGAAACATGTTCATTCAGCTAATTTCACTGAACATATTTTCATTTCAAATATTTCCCTCCAGGACTCCTCTACTTTTTTGGGGGGGTTTTCAGTTATAATTTTGACTTAATTCTATAAACGGGCTGTGTATACTGAGTACTAACATTAGCAACTCAGTGTGTCTCCCAGAAATGCCCACAGTCCCATACCCACTTCATAATACTTACAGAAATAATATTGTTATGACATTAATTATTAAATACTGAATAAACATTGTAAATGAAGCTGTCTTACATCTGAAGATTTTCAATAGATCAGCGGTGAGATCCAATGGCTGATCTGTAAGCAGAAGCTCTCTCTGCTTCTGTTTGTGGAAAACAAAAAATGTGAGAAGACATCAAATAATTTCCTTCTAGTATTGTAAATATTTTTTTTAAAAAGCACCGAAAAGTAATAAACGCCTTATCACAATTAATTATAGTGCTCTTTAACAGGCTTTGAAGAAATGAATTTACACCACTGCAATGTAGTATCAACATTTTCCAGTGACTTGTAATTTTAAAAGCACCACAAAAAGACCCAAAACTATTTCATAGAGATAACCTATTTTATATGAGTTCGTTGAACCTGAAATTTTCTAAGGTATTAGCTAGCTTGCTTGTGCTCTCACTGATAATGAGAAGTGAAGTCTCTGTAAGTGCGCGGAACCAATGTAATTTTCTTTTGTGCCTTTTGTGTGAAGATTACCAGAGGTGTGGGGGGAGGGTCTGAAATGTGCTGACAGCCATTTCACATCTCACATGGAATAGGCAGTCAGTATGCTCTACGAGGAGGTGGAGACCGCCAAGCACTCTGTGCCCTCCAGAGAAGCTCTCCAATCGCGGGGAGGGCAAAAGACTCCACCAGCAGAGTGCAGTCGAACACCTGACTGGCCAGCAGAGCTTGGCAGGGGCCAGGGCAGATAAAAGTAACTGTGTCACAAACTGCGAGACTCAGCGCTTGGCTTGGCTTGMTGACTTCATTTGTTTGATTGACTACTGAGGCGAACTCCGAGCCTCCTGCCTAACCTGCGTCCTTCCCTACCACTTCTTCTTCTCCTGCTCCAGCCTTCGCTCGCCCTGCCTCCCTGCATTCCTGCCCAACGCCCCTGTTTCATCCCTTCCTACCTCGCTCCTGCCTGAGCCACCTGCTTCCAACCCTGCCTTTCCGATCCAGCCCACTGCCGCAATCCTGCTGTGACCCTGTCCAGGGTTCTGCACCTCCTGCCCAAGCACCCGCTCGCCTCAAGTCCAGCCACCCGTGGATGCAGGAGCTGTGCCTTTGAAGCTGCGTCCCTCTGACACCTGCGGAGGCTTTCCCCGGCAGGGAGCATGCACACATCCCCCGCTGGCTGGATGTTGTTACAAATGGAGATGAGACCTTAGATGAGTCCTGCCTCTGACTCAGATTTCTTGCAGCAGCTCTGTTTGAGGCGGCCTGCACCCCAAACGGCTCTTGCTTCCAAGCTGTGAAGAATGGCCTATTAGGTCTATTGCAAAATGAATTATTTCTTGAATAGACACATGATTAACAGACAAAAGACTTTAAACAGACTACTTACTACACAGGATGAAACAGAAAGAACGGATAGTAGATTAAAAATACAATGTGTGATAAAAAATACTTATATTACAGCTAGCAAAGAAACATTATGGAGTGKACTATAGTATGCAGTGTACAGAATGTGGAGTACACATAGAGTCCTTTCCTCAATTTCCAGAAAACTATCCACAGAATTTGCACCCAAACTCTGGGGAGAAACCCTACACATTTCCAGGGTGTGTGTAGGGAACTTCTGCCTCTATGGAAGTTTTTGCAGCTTTTATAGTTTGTAAAGTGAAGTATCTTGTCAATCAGATATTCCAGCTTATCTTCCCAAATCGTGTTCTCAAGGCAAGCTGTCCCTTGTCAGCAGGGATATTATCCCTCTGGAGCCAGATATAACCCCTTTAACCAGATGCGTATGCGGTCTGGACATTCATTCATGTGAGGGGGAGAATGCCCAGAATTAGCGCACCAACTGATGGAACAGATAAGCTCCTCTGTGGTAGGGGAAAATTCCTACCACAGACGTCAGTGGCTGTGAGGAGCCAATTTATTTCTGTCTCAACACTGGTTGCCAGAGCCATGTGGGGGAGGGGTTGCCATATGCCACTTGCTGGAGGCAACTATAAGACTGGAGAAAGCCCTGTCTCTGGGTAGACTTCTCTTAGCAACCATTTCATAKTTTACATGGGACAGGCAGTCAGCAGGAGACCACCAAGGTCACTACCTTCCAGAGAGGCTCTCCAATCAGATGGTAAAAAATCTCCACCAATGGACTGCAGTGGAACATTAGACTGGGCCAATGGACTCCTATCAGCAGACGAATCTTGGGAGGGGCCAGGGGCTATGGAAAATAGCTGTGTCACAAGTTCTGAAGTCTTTTGGCCTTGTCTTGTTGGCCTTGTCTTTTTGTCTTGTCTGCTTTTTGCCCAGCTTCTAGCCTGCTTTTGTCYTTTTTGCCCTCGCTGGCCCTTGCTTGCCTTCACTCACTCATCTTCACTCTTGCTGTGTGCTTGGCTGACTGTCTGACCTCAGAGCCTCCTCCCATCTTGTCCTGACTCTCTGCGTTCCTGTCCAATGCCCCGCCTGTTTCATCCCTTCATTCCAACCTGAGCTGCCTTCTTCCAGCTGTGCTTTGCCGATCCAGCCCGTCACCACAATCCCTGCTGTGATCCTGTCCAAGGTTTTGGACCTCCTGCCCAATCCCCACTCACCACATGTCCGGCCACCCGTTGCCGTTGAGAGCTGCGTTTGTGGAGCCGCGCCTCTCCGAGAGCTGAACAGGCTCCGTGCACACACCACACCCTCTGCCGCTGCGATATCGACAGCCCTCCCCAACCTTCTGGTGGGAAAACCTGCTTTTTCTCTCTGTCTCCCCTCTTTCTCTCTCTCTCTCCCCCATCCTTCTTCATTTTCCTTTTGTTACGGTTTTTAGATACAATATTGTTTCATGTGACTTAATTTTGTCCTAGACCATCTATTTTAAAAGAACTCYTTGCAGTACCCCACACTGGAACACAATAGTGGTGCACTCTTAAGTTCTAGTGGTAACACCGATTTTTCCTCTCTCTCTTCCTTTGCTCTTTCCCCCTCTCCATTCTTTTTYCTTCTCCTTCCTCCTTTTCTGCCATTTCTAGTCTTCCTTAGTAGGGCAAAGCATGTGTTGTTACTAGTATATTCACCTTGTTTGTGCTTAACTTTGCTCTAGAAAATACCATTCCCCACTGCAGAATGCAGCAGTAGGGAAATTTTTATATTTCAATCCTGAAAGAAATGGTACAAAGAGGGCAGAGTTATGATATAGACTGAACAGCCATCTGATGCCAGAATATAAAATAARTATTTCCAGAGTAAATAAATTCTTAGGATTAGAGGGTAAGGAACAAAAGCCACACCCAAGATGCCTACCTGGAGGACAACCTCACAAATTGTTCAGTATTAATCACAGAGTCATCAAGATGGAAACTTCAAGGTCATCCAGTCCACCCGCCTGCCCAGCACTGTCCCTGTAACCCCTAAAGCACTAAACCACATCACCCAGTGCCAGAGCCAGATGCCTCCTGAGCACCACCAGGGATGGTCACTCCACCACATTCCTGAGTTTCCTACTCCGGTGCCTGACCACCCAAATGGTGAAAATGTTTTTTTCTGGGATCTGATCTTAATCCCCCTGTATCAGCTAAGGCCATTTCCTCTCTTCCTCTTACTGAAGGCACAGCAGAAGTGACCCCCACTCACTAAACCCTCTTTTCAATTAGTCTCTTCCAAGATTCCTCTTCTTGAGACTAAATACTCCCAGCTCCCTCAGCCATTCCTCATAAGATATGTTTTCTAGGCCCTTCACCAGTTCCGCTGCCCTTCTCTGGACACAGTCCGTCACATCAAATACCTTTTGGAAGTGAGAGGCCCCAAAGTGAGTGTAGAACTCGAGGAGCACCCCACCAATGCTGAGTACAGGGGGGATGATCACTTCCCTAGTGCAGCAGGCCACACTACTCCTGCCATTGGCCTTCTTGGCCACCTGGGCACATGCTGGCTCATGTTCAGTGATGGCTAACCAGCATCCCAAGTTCCTTCTGAGAACTGCAGAGCAGCTCTCAAATAGCATGCTTGGGGTTGCTGTGACCCATGTACACGACCTGGTACCTCACTTCAACTCATGCAGGTGTCCCCTAGTCCACTGACCGAGTCTGTCCATGTCTCTCTGGAGAGCTTTCCTACCMTTGAGTAGAACAACACTCCCACCCAACCTGGTGGTGTATGCAAATTCACTGAGAAGCACTCAACCCTAACATCCAAGATCACGCTGTAGTGCCTGTTTTTCCCCTGATTTACTCCTTTCTCCTAAGTGTTGTAGAGCCTTGGACACACCCCAGTGTTTTGCAGCAGTAAACAGGTGCGGCTAATAGGTGCTTCCTGGGCACCAAGGTGCTCTATAAGACCTTCCAAGAGATTGTGATGCCTTGGGACTCATATCAGTCATGAATATTTCCTTCCCAGAAGAGCTACTCAGCTCAAAGGTCACCCATGTTAACTCTTAGCTGTGGGAATCTACACCTTTGTGTGTCCTGTGGCAGTACCTCATGCTGTCCAAGGACAAGACACTGTCTCTGAGAGTTCCTCTCTACTCCAGTCCTGGAGGATTTGAAAAAACGAGGAATTGTTATTCCTATTCGTTCACCAACCATTCACCACCAACCCCAGCGTGGCCATCAAGAAAACCAAACGGCAAATGGAGACTGACTGTAGATTATTGCTGCCTCAAAGCCAACACAGACCCTTTTACAGTTGTATCCAACGTCGCCAAGCTCATAGCCACCATCCAGGAGCAGGCACATAAGGTCATGGCCGCTAATGGTATTAAAGACATGGTTTTTATGGTGCCTGTGCAGTCAGGGGATCAAGACCGTTTTGCCTTTACACGGGGTGGGCGCCAATATACGTTTTCCAGGCTCCCTCAGGGGCACAGGCATTCACCTACCTTGGCTCACCATGCTCTGACAAAAGAATTAGAAAAAATACCAATAAGAGAGGGAGTTAAAGTTTATCAATACATTGCTGATATACTCATCGGAGGGCACTAGAAGGAGGGGGTCAGGTCTACTCAAAATGACATTATTACTCACCTGGAAGTTTTAGTGTTACATGTCCCTCCAGAGAAAATCCAGTCTCCTGCAGAAGCAGTAAAATTTCTAGGAAGTTGGTAGAAAAGGGGAATGATGCATTACTCAAGATACTCCTTCAATTTGGATGAAGTTAAAATGCCAGAGACAAAGAAGGAATTACAGCAAGCTCTGGAATGCTTGTATTATGTATTTTTCCATCATTGCCCATCCCCTTTTTGATCTTTTATATAAAGGCAAATGCTGGGAATGGACTTCTCTCCACGAAGATGCTGCTAGTGTTCGAAGCCGCCAACCACCAAACACTGGTTCCTCTACATCCATCTGATCCTATACAAACTGGATGGGGGTTTGCTCAATCTGGCTTATCAATGMACCTGTGGCAGAAGGGACCCTTAGGAGTCTACTCAAGAAGCTTTAAGGATGCAGAGAAAAGGTACACCCTTGTCTTGGGATGATTTTATGATACTCCATTCCTGATTATCTGCTTTATGCCCAGAAATGGGTCCTGTAGCTTTAAGGAGGGTCTGGGGGAGGGGCAGGATCCAGGGGAACTCTGGTGTAGGCTTTGTTGGAGCTTCTCACTCTCCCATGTGCATGTGTTCAGCTTGCTGTGCATATTATTGCTTAGCTAGCTCAGTTTTTGTTAGCTTTAGGTGAGAAGTTTTTCCCTGGACTGTAGTAGTAATTCTTTGGTGGCTTCCGTTGCTTTTTTTTTTTTTGATTGTCCAGCTTGGCTTTTGGTTCAAATCAGACCATTGGCAGGAGCTGGTCGGCATGGACCTGTGGGGAAACCATGGGGATGCCCATCTCAGCCCAGACCTTGGGAAAAACTGAACGAATGAAAGAATATACTCTAAATCCACCAGCTTCATCTGCTGCGAAGAGGAGACCAACATCGGAGGTTYACCAGGTTCCCATGTTTTTCTTCCCTGAGCCCCTCTATGGACTCTTTCCTCCTCTCATGAAAGAAAGCCACCCACCATTTAGTTGTTCTCTAGCAAGTGGTCAGCAGTTCTTGTCCTTTCCATGGCATTTTGGGTTTTTTGTTCCACGGGGCGGGGGGTGGGGGCGGGGTTAAACTTCTGACAGTTCAAAATATAACACTCATTTTTCTGCTGTGCCATGCACACAYCTTATTTGTCAAATAAACAGGGTTTTTTTCACTTTCACCGACCAATATCCATTTCATATCAGCAAGAATGAATTGTTGAAACCCTTTTCTTTAGACGAAACACTCATTCTAGAGCGTTTTCTCCTAAAATTGTCTCTAAACTGAGAGAGGACTGTTTGTAGTCAGAGTGGCCCTGCAAGAAGCAGAGCTCATGACACAGCACCAACCCATAGTACTAAGGGGACCCTTCAACATTATAAAACCAATTTGAGAAGGGACACATCCCCTGATGGGGTGGCAGAGCTTCAGTTAGAAAATGGTACACACAAATGGAACATTACTGCGACATTTTTAAAGTGACAGGAGGGACCACCAAATTACTAACCATTCAGGAAAGGAGCACCTTAGGTCAGGASAGTGGCACACCTCTATCTCCCACAATAAAAGTTGTGCCACCATTCTCTCCACATTTGCAAAATGCATGGTTTACTGGTGCCTCGGCTAAGCAAGAGGGCACAGTGTGGAAGCACCAGGCAGTAGCCCTGCAGACACATAATGGACAACAACTCAATGCCAAGGATGAAGGCAGTGGCCASGCTGGAGAACTAGTGGCTGTATGGAGTATCCTTAAACACAAACCTCTATATCCATACTGACTCTTTTGCCGTCTTCAAGGGCTGTAYTGAATGGCTTCCATTTTRGAAACAGAATGAGTGGGARGTAAATGGAATTCCAGTKTGGCAAAAGGAAAAGTGGCAGGACATCTTACCATTTGCTAAAAAAGGTGACTTTGCGGTAGCATGGGTAGCTGGTCACCAAACAGAGGACAAACCAGCCAGCAGATGGAACAACAATGTAGATTAATTGGCCAGACTTGCCCCACTATGTCAGCAGGCAGTAGCGGACAACTAGGAATGCCAGAGTGGTAAAACAAAAAAAAACACACTTGAGCAAAACACTTATACTTCAAGGCACATGCCTGAGACTGGCCTGTCACCAGGGAAGATTGCAGGACATGTATCTCCTGTGAGGAATGTCAAGTCCAGCTTGAAAGACACCCCATAGAGGAGCCTGCACTGCATTTAGAGGATTGTGGGAGGCTTGGCAGGTCAATTATATTGGACCTTTTAAGAGATCAGAAGAAAAATAACATGTGTTGGTGAAAACACTGTTAAGGCCCTGAAAGAATGGGGCTAAACCCCAAACTATCCAATCTGACAATGGTACCCGACTTTGCAGGGAAACTAGTACAAGAATGGGCTACCAAGAAAGGAATTCAGTGGGTGTTACACACATCCTACTATCCCCAGGCAAAAGGGATAGTTGTGAGGATAAATGGGCTACTGAAAAGGTGCCTAAAACCTCAAAAGACAGAATGGACAAAAGAGAGAAGGGGCTGGTKCTTGTGAACCACAGATGGGGGGTGAATGGTTGTCCCAAGGTTACTGCTTTTTATCCCAAGCACCCACAACCCTGCCTGTTCACAGTAGYCCAGGACACCCCAGCAACCCATCCTTCTCTCCTGGAGAGCCAGTGCTGGTAGAGCTCCYGAGCATCGAAAAGGTACTATTAGTGCTCGATACTCTTTTGGATAAATATACATGGAGGGCAAGAGACGCCTATAGAAAAGAGTACAAAATTAACACCAGACAGATTATTCCCTCATTCTGATATTATAATTACTTTCATACTTGTTTGGGTTGCAGGGCAAAGACCAGGAGACACAAGGCCGTTTGGCTATGTTGATGTTTTCATTTTGCATTTTTCCMTGTTTAACCCATTTAATTCACTATGTTGTTGGGAAAATGAGTGCCAACACTAAATATGTAAGGGTGGTACTCCTGTTGGAAGACCAGCCAACTGAGATTAGAGTTGTTTGAACTAATTTCTCTCTTTTCCTGCCTTTCCCCACTGTATTGTTACCACCAGACAACCAGTGCTGAGTCATGGGGTGGTGTGAGAAGCCATTTTAATCTTGATTTCTACCTCAATACTGGTTGTCAGAGGCATGTGGGGGAAGGAGTGCACACGCACTACTTATGAGAGGCAGCCAGGAGATGGGGGAAGCCTTGTCTCTGGGGWGACTTTGCCTGGCAACACCTCACATGGGACAGGCAGTCAGCAGGAGACACTGTACTCCCTAGAGCTTCTCCAATCGGATGGGGAAAGGTCTCCACCAATGGACTGGAGAGAGGAAGGGTGGACTGGACCAATGGTCTCCTGATCAGCAGGCGAGCTTTGGGAGTGGCCAGGGGGTATAAAAACTAACTGTGTCACTCCTCATGCTGGCCCTAGCCTGGGGTTTTTTGCCCTTTTTGCCCTGGGTCAAGCCTGCCTTTTGGCCTTTTTGTCCTTACTGACTCACTCACCCCTGCCCACATATTCGCCTTCCTTCCTGCTGGGCGCTTGGCARGAAACCAGCTGACCTCTAAGCCTTGTGTCCAGCTATCTGCCACCACGGAAACTGTGCCTGGGGAGCAGCATCTCTCCAAGAGCTGCACAGGCTTCCCTGGCCRGCAGCGTGCACACACCACACCCTCTGCTGCTGGGACATCGATGGCACTCCCTGACCCGCTGGAAGTAACAACTGAGGACTGCTTTCCCTGTCTCTCCCCCCTCCCTGCCTCTCTCCCCCATCCTTCTTAATTTTCCTTTATCCTTTTCTGTCTTTTGTTGTCCTCTTTAGTAGGGCAATTATTTCCTTCTTCTTCTTTTCATTACCAGTAAATGATTCTCAGATACACTGTTGTCKTGGTTGACTTAATTTCATCCCAGACCATCAATTTTTAAAAGAACTCCTCRCAGTTCCCCACGTGGAATGTGACAAGCCTTCATACAGGGATTTTGGTATGGATTTCTGGGGAGCAAGACTAGTGTGCCTCTGCATTCCCATCCACAATGCTGCCTCCCAAAACAGAGACACCCTTCCATGCCATGACAGAATGAGAAAATTCCCTGAGAGGGAAGGCCCAGGAATCCACAGGCACATGAGTGTATTAGGGAGCAGTGGCAGAGGGGCAGGGCCTGMTGGTGATGTGAGTTCACAGATCCCACTGCATCGTGTGGTCATAGAGCCCCATTC
This sequence comes from Malurus melanocephalus, assembly GCF_030028575.1. Taxonomy (NCBI): domain Eukaryota; kingdom Metazoa; phylum Chordata; class Aves; order Passeriformes; family Maluridae; genus Malurus; species Malurus melanocephalus. The sequence goes on along the minus strand of NW_026623273.1, from coordinate 2,992,027 downwards.
AGCGTGAGGTTCCAGAGCCCGCAATGTGCTGATCAGTGCCTGATCTGGTCAACACTGGAGCAGTTGGAGCAGTAGCAAAATGTCTCGATCATGGGGGATTGTGGTGCTTACCCGCTGCCTTCTGCTCCTCTTCCTTCTGGCCCTGGAGGCCCAGAAGGCCCAGAGTGCTCCAATACCTGGGCAGGGAGCAGGTAGGCAGGCAGGGGCCAGCACACAGCCCCAGCTGCCAGCAGTGGAACCAGGGCTAGGGTTCGCTGAGCCAGGAAGCCACCATGGTGCAGGCAGTGGGGCAGACACTCTAGGAGAGATTTGAGGGGCTGCAGTTGCTCAGTGTGCGGTGGGGAAGAGAGGATCTTAAAAATCCTAAGGGGGGAAATGGCATTTTGTGGCCAGAACCTCAGCAATGAGTTACCCATCACTC
>NW_026623273.1:2988326-2989431 GCF_030028575.1 Malurus melanocephalus | reverse complement strand
TTGACTTTTCCCTTGAGTTATTCATTGCTGGTGTAGGCAATGAAGTGTTTGCACAGTGCTGGAGTGCCAAGGCAGCTCCTGGCAGTGCTCTGTGGAAACCTCGGCAGTGCAATCCTTTAACTGTGCTATTCATTCACATCTCTGAAGAGTCTTCTCTAACCATTGCAGCAGGGCTCACCCAGCCATACAAGTACATAGGCACAGACCCCCCACCTTACCCCATCGCTGCCGTGGCTGACAGTGCCTCTTCWCAGGACCACTGGATTTCCCTGGACTCACCTCAGCCCACACCATCCTGAKGTCCCTGCTACATGTACCAGCAGGGAYACTTGATGTTGCCAGAAGATGATAATTATATAAACAGTAATACATAAATAAATATACTTCCAAAAGCAGTGGTTTCATTTCTGTTTTGGCTGTTTCTRTCAGGGTAGAATGCACAGAGCTGGGAGCATGACTGAAGCTGTGAGAGGAGCTGTGAGAGACCTGCACTGATGATAGGACCTGTTTATGCCAGCCTCAGCCTGCTTTCCAAGCAATGGCCATCAACAAGGCTTTCCTGCACCAGAATAGGAACTCGTTTTTGAGAAGTGAGGTGCAAAAACCTCACTCAAACTATGAGCTCATTGGGAATGCTTCCCTGAATCAGGATTTTCTAGAGAGGGAAGAGAGAGAAGGATGTTCTGGGAAGGATGGCAGTCCCGTGCTGAGCATATCAAGGAAACCTGACATGGTGAGACTTAAGCTGTGGAAGCTGTGGCAGGCTCCCACCAACCTAGAGCTCAGAAAGGATCAAGAAGAAAAGTGGAGCTGGACAGGGTGGGATACAGGAGACAAGGAATATAATATTAGTCACAGGAGTAGTATTAAAAATTGAATCAATAACAGAGACAATAATAATAATCAAAATGACAGTCTTTTCCCAGTCATTACGGCTAAAGAAGCCACCGGTGGAGCACAGGACAGGAAGTGCAGTAGGGTTCTGCTTTTGTGAGTGGAGCAATTGCAAGATCTGGGTAACTTCTTTAATTGCTATTTTGGGGTTTTACTTAACTTTTGGTTCAGGGATAAAGGCTGAGGCAAAACACATTTGGTATTTCCTGGT
>NW_026623273.1:2984830-2986111 GCF_030028575.1 Malurus melanocephalus | reverse complement strand
TTGAGGGATCTGGGGCACACATAGTATTTTCTTCTGCCACTATCAGATAGCCGGACACAGGATATCCTAGAGGCAAATACTTGGCTCTGAGCCTGTTGTTCCCAGCAGAACCAGGGAAGTTTGACCGCAGGTCGCTTTATAGGACACAAAGCCTGGTGGTGGCACATGGGCTACACCTGCCTCAAAGGGGAAAAGAATCTTTGCTGAGGAGTTAATGAGGCTTCCTGAGAGAACTTTAATCGGTATTGGAGGGGGAAAAGGAATATACCAAAGCCTGAGCGATGGACACCCATGTCAGAGCGATGGTAGCAGAGGGAAGACATGCTCTCTTCAAAGGTTACGAAACTGTAGAAAAATTACTGGGAGAAGTAGGTATCTTGCCAGAATGTTGTCAGCCAAAAATGCTACCAAAGAAAGGCATTTGTAGTTGGCTTTTCATATGTAGCCTTCGTATGGGGCTTTTGATAGTGATTTCTGAGGAGCACAACTGGAGTACCTCTGCATTCCTATGTGCAGTGCTGCTTCCAAAATAGATCTACACTTCTCTACTGTTCAGAATGAGGAGGAGGAGGAGAGGGAAGGCCCAGGAATCTACAGGCTATGGGGGAGTACATGAGAGAGCACTGGCAGAGGGCAGGGCCCAATGGTGATGTGAGGTCACAGATCCCACGTTTTGATGTTGTCACAGAGCCATTTTCGATGTGAGGTTCCAGAGCCCCTGCTGTGCTGATCAGTGTGCCTGATCTGGGCAACACTGGACCAGCAGTGGCAGCAGTGGAGGCAGAATTTTCGATCAGGGCCAGTCATGGTCCCGACACACTACCTCCTGCTCCTGTTTCTTCTGGCCATGCAACCCCAGAATGCCCAGAGTGCTCCAATATCTGGGCAGGGAGCAGGTAAGCAGGCAGGGGCCAACACACTGCCCCAGCAATTGAACCAGGGCTAGGGTTGGCCAGGAAGCCACCATGGTCCATGGTATGGGCAGTGGGGCAGACACACAAGGAGAGATGTGAGGGGCTGCAGCTGCTTCAGTGTGTGGTGGGGAAGAGAGGGTCCTAAGGAGCAAGAAGGTGCAGAGTAGCTTTTTAGGGTCAGGACTTTGACACTGAGTTCCTCATTATCTGTCGCTCAGCACTGATTATCCATTGCTTCMCACTGGTTACCCATCTTATYCATTGCTTCMCACTGGTTACCCATCACTCACCACTGGTTATCCATCACTTGGCACTGGTTTTCCAGGCTCCTGGCCAGGCTCCAGGGCTGACCCACCCACAGGTCATG
>NW_026623273.1:2980368-2982910 GCF_030028575.1 Malurus melanocephalus | reverse complement strand
TGTGGTAACCTCTGCAGTGCAATCTTTTAACTGTAAATTCATATCTGAGCAGTCTTCCATGAAATCGGTGTCAACAGGTGGACCCAGGGAGACACAGAAGCACAGGGTGAAGCAGAGTTAGAGACAGTCCAAGCCAACAAGATCAAGGAGCGCTGCTGCCTTTTTCCTGAGGTCTTTGAGGCAGAGCTCGCCCAGCTGTACAAGAACATGAGTGCAGACCCTTCACCTCTGCCCACTTGTCCCTTCTGTGCTCTGGCTGATGGCACCCCTTCACGGGACCACTGGATTTCCCTGGACTCACCTCAGCCCGCACCATCCTGGTGTCCCTGCTATCAGTACCAGCAGGGATACTTTACATTTTTAGAGGACGATGATTATTTTAGTGATAGCACATAAATAAATATATTTCCAAAAGCAGTGAGTTCTTGCCTGTTTTGGCTGTTTCTATCGGSATAGAATGCACAGAGCTGGGAGCATGACTGAAGCTGTGAGAGGAGCTGTGAGAGTTGCGCTGCAGTGTGGGATCTGTTTGTACCAGCCTCAGCCTGCTTTCCCAGCAATGGCCATCAACAATGCCCAGAATGGATGCATGCTTTTGAGATGTGCAAAGGCTTGTCCATGAGTTCATTTGTGATGCTGCCTGAAGCACTGTGCCCCTGGAAGACTGACCCACATTTCAGCAATTCATGGAGAGCATTTGCCCATGGGAAGGACTCACATTAAAGAAAAATGTGGGGAATTGTCTCCCTTGTGAGGAACCCCAGGCTGGCACCTAGGAAAGAGTCTTTCCCCTGAGCAGTTGCAGGAACATCTATGTAAAGAACTGACTGTAATCTCCATGCCCCATCTCCTTGCACTACCRAGGTGGACAGGGATAGAGCTTAGGTCGAGGGGGGAAAAGTGTATTTTAGGATTTCTTATCCTCGTTACCCTGCTGTTGTTGGAAAATACACTAGTTGTAAAAGGTTTTTTGTAAGTTCAGTCAGTTTTGTTTGCCTTTGCCTCGGGGGAAGGGAATTGACGTTTCTTTCCAGGGCACTGTTCWACCAGGTTTGGTCTGATAAATTTAACATCTCAACAGAMTGAGAGTAGCACTGAAGATAYACAAAGATCATGAYCATCAATGACCATTAATGAACATCAACTCCAAACACCATCCCTGGCATGACTGGAGACACCTGGTCTGGCAAAAGAGATAAGAATGAGGACCTAATTAGCACTGGAGGCTAAGAAACCTTAATCCAATAGGAAAGCAAATACTAAGAACTGCGTAACTTGGGACCAGTGAACATTGAACTAATGAATTTCTGTGGGGTTTGATTATATAGTAAAATTCATATGTCATGGAATGGTTTTCTCTGCACACCCAGACTATATGTGGATGAAATTATTTCTGTGCATCCTTGCCAGAACAACATCCTTGCCAGAATAAAGTAATGCTTTGATTCCCTAACACTAAAATGTTGTTGGAGGATTTTTGTTTTCCTATGCATTTTCGGCGACACTGTGATTTAGTTACTACTGTCCTAAGCCTGGGATTGTGGGTTTGGGTCCTATCTGAGTTGCCAGAAAAGYGTTGGCTAGTTTGAATTACGAGTTAAGGGGATAAAAGGGTTTACCTCAGTATTTTAATGGGATCCCAGGTGCACAGCTTGTCAAGGTGGAAAACAACAAAGATGCMCACTGCGTATAACACGTATACAACTTTTATGGACTTCACAAACTAGCAGATTTATCTAGAATTCCCCAATAAGAAATTTAACAAATGAAGTAATGTCCCCCTATCCTAAAGAATTCCCCCTGGATGAGGCTAGAGCCCAGTTTACTCAATGTGTTCCAGAGAGAAAGCTTCAGCCAAGGTTGGTGCCTTGAGTTCTGACATAGTATAGGCTCACTGGCCTCCTACTGAGGATGTTTGGTCTTTCTCCCTAGCAGGACCCTAAAACTAAACTAGAATATCACGCTACAAGAATAACAAGCATGTAGGCTAAGGGTACAAGGAATGTATAAAGGGTACAGAAAATGTCTAAAAGGGTATATAAAATAYATTAAATGGTATAGAAAAATGCAAAAGTCATCAGGCATCACAACTAAAATTCAATAGTATCCCAAGGCAAGTCTGATTTGCTCATGATGGTATTCAGTAAGTGGTCTTCCCTGCTCCTTATTACAACTCAGGAACCTCTGAAATATTTTCTCTCCTGTGTCCAGCTGAGAAGGGAACAATAGAGTGGCTTGGATGGGTGCCAGGCATCCATCTTCACTATAGGAAAACCACTAATGTAGCACAGCACAGTAAGTGTGCCRTGGCGTTTCGCTTTTGTAAGAGGGGCAGTTGCAGGATCTCTGTGACTCGTTAAGTGCTTTTTTGGGGTTTTACTTAACTTTTGGTTCAGGGGACTAAGGATTGAGACAAAACATACTTCAATAATTCCTGGTCAATTTTCAAAGAGATGGAATGTAAGATTGTGCAGGAGGACGCCTTCCAGATGGGAAGAAGTGACAGAGTGCCAGTGTCAGATGAAGAATGTGAGGCACTGTA
>NW_026623273.1:2976758-2979128 GCF_030028575.1 Malurus melanocephalus | reverse complement strand
GTGCCCGCCCCTCGCGGGCCCGTGCGAAATGGCGGCGGGCGGGAACCCCTGGGTGTGGGCAGCGCTGGCTCCGTGCTGTGCCACCCGCGGCCTCAGGAGCACGGCGTGTGCTCTGGGGACACTGTCCGAGCCGCTGGCGAGCGGCACAACGCCGCAGAGCGGATTAAGGGAGACACTGGCTGTATAGGGAGTTAAGGAGTGAGGAAGGGGAGAGTTATTGGTGCCTCCCCTCCCCTCGGGGAGGAATGGAGGGCCCAGATGCCGACGAGACCCGACGCCGATGCGACTGGGCAGCCTGGCTGGGTTCTGGGTAGGACATATCACCAAGAGACCCTGCAGCCTGGTACGGCCCTCTGCTCATTTTATGCTGGAGCCTTGACAGCGACCTGTGCTTGATTCCAGAGGATGGCACTGGCCGAGGCCATGCAGCTTCTCAGCTGGAGACTGCTTATGAGCCCTGGAGATAGCCCAGAGGTGGAACGCTGCCAGTGCCTGTGTGCTTGTGGCTGTGAACACCTGGGCTGCAAGAGATGCTTCCTGGGTGATTTATACCAAAGGTGCTCTATGAGRCCTCCCAGGAGCTCTCTGTGCCTCGAGGGCTCTGCACACAGAAATCATGAACATTTCCTTCTCAGAAGAGCTGCTCATCTCTAAGTTACCCGAGTTTACTSCTCGCTGTGGGAACCGACGCCTTTTTGTGTGTCCCTGGCAGTAACTCATGTGTCCAAGGACAAGTGAGAGATAGCTCAGGACTTCTGGATGACTGCTTGAGGGATCTGGGGCACACATAGTATTTTCTTCTGCCACTATCAGATAGCCGGACACAGGATATCCTAGAGGCAAATACTTGGCTCTGAGCCTGGTGTTCCCAGCAGAACCAGGAGAGTTTGACTGCAGGTCACTTTATAGGAACACCAGGCCTGGTGTTGTGTGCTACACCTGCCTCAAAGGGGAAAACAATCTTTGCTGAGGAGTTAATGGATAATCTTGAGAGAACTTTAATCAGTATTGGGAAAGGGAAAAAACCAGGCTCACTTGGGAGATGCCTGAGTGATGCACCCTCGTATTAGAGAGATAGTAGAAAAGGGGAAAAGTGCTGTAGTAAAACCGTAGGGAAAAGTAGAATGAGGTTATTGAGCAGAGGAGAAGCTCAGGAATGCACAGGAAACAGTAATACATTGGGGAGCAGTGGTAGAGGGGCAGGGCCCGATGGCCATGTGAGTTCACAGATCCCACTTGGTCATGAGGTCACAGAGCCATGTTCGATGTGAGGTTCCAGAGCCCCAGTGTGATTTTCAGTGCCCAGTCTGGGCCGCAGTGCAGTTGTGGCAGCAGCAGCTGCAGCAGCAGAATGTTCCGAGCACAGAGGCTTGTTGTCCTCATTTCCTGCTTCCTGTTCCTCTTCCCTCTGGCCCTGGAGGCTCAGAATGCCCAGAGTGCTCCAATACCTGGGCAGGGAGCAGGTAGGCAGGCAGGGGCAGGGGCCAGCACACAGCCCCAGCTGCCAGCAGTGGAACCAGGGCCAGGGTTGAGCCAGGAAACCACCATGGTGCAGGCAGTGGGACAGACACWCTAGGAGAGATTTGAGGGGCTGCAGCTGCTTCAGCGTGCAGCAGGGAAAGAGGATTCTAAGGAGCAGGGAGGTGGGGACTGGCATTTTGTGGCCAGAACGTCATCACTGAGTTACSCATCACTCGACATTGGTTACCCATCACTCACCACTGGTTATCCATCACTTGGCACTGGTTTTCCAGGCTCCTGGCCAGGCTCCAGGGCTGACCCACCCACAGGTCATGTGGACACGCCATGGCTTTTCACTTCTRTGAGAGCTGCCAGTGTCCCAAGGGCAGCCAGACCCCACTGTGAGAATGCAGAGCCACCTGTGCATGCCCTGTCAGTGCCCTCCACATCCAGATCTTGCCTGAGAGCGGTGCATGTCATGGTAACTGCTTSTGGGTGTTTGGTTGCAGCAGAGGCCAACGGGAGTGCTCCTGCCGTCCCTGAGCCAAAGTCAGATTCCATGCTGATTCCAAGCTGGTATGTCAAACGTGAGTAGTCAGTCTGTATTTGACTTCTTTGAATGAGCACTCCTTTTCCTTGTGCTATTCATGTACAGGAATGTACCTTCATATGTAAATGTCCTTTTATAAATCTAAAATAGGGAAGGATTCCCAGAGAATACCTGTGGTTCCAAAGGGTCTTCTAACAGCRTTGGTTCAAGCTGCRTCTGGTTAGTATATCCCACTGTGTTAACCCCGGCACCTGGGAAGCTGAGGGGATGTGCTGTGCCCTACACTGAGCCAGAAGGACTCAGTCAGAGCCTTGCTGCAGGAACACTCCATTTCACCCCTCCTGGGGGCTGCAGAGCCA
>NW_026623273.1:2953032-2976333 GCF_030028575.1 Malurus melanocephalus | reverse complement strand
AGGGTGGGTTGGAGCTGGACCCACTGCATGAGGCTTTACTTGAAGGGCTTCCTTGTGTGGTTCATTTGGTTGATTCAGCCCTGGGCAGTTTGGCTCTRTTGTATTTCTTGTTGTATTGCAGAAGRTTTGGYAGTGGTTTCCTCTTGTCTTTGGGASAGTGAGCCCCTCRCTGCCACTTGCCAGAGTGCCCAGGCCATGATACTGTAAGGGACAGTAACTTCTATTTGAAGTGTCTCGTATTCTTTCTAAAGAGAAAAATCATAAGACTGTGCAGAAGGCAGTCTTTCCAGAGGCAGAAAGTGACGTTGTGCCAGGCTGGGATGCGGAACAAGAAGCAATGCAGGACATTGGCACACTTGATTATCCTGAGAAACATTTAGGTGAGTGCTTGGAAGATGCTCTCTTGAAAAGAGAGCGTTTCTGCTGTATCCCTGTAGTGCTCTCCCTGGATGAATGGCACGTGCCCAGCTCACAGCCCTGGCCTGCAGCCTGGAGGAACAGACAGGCAGTGCTGGTGCAGCTGCTCCCTGGCACACTCTGGGCTCTTCTCCATGAGAGCTTTATRGGATCCTTCTTGTTCCCTGRTGCTAAGACACCAGAGCCAGCAACACCAATCTCTGAAGACAATAACCCTTGCCCATGTGAAGCGTGCAGTGGGATCATTTCTAGTGCAGGGCACAAGCATTTTCTCTTGTGTTSTCTTTTCTCCTGCCAGGRTCAGCTAGTGGTCAAAAAGCCAGAGCCGCTGAACAATGGGAGCTCAGCAAGAACTACATCCTAGCATCTGTAGCAATTTCATCTATACTTCTGCTTGGGATTATTGTTGGGTATACAGTCATGCATCACCTGCTGAAGAGAGACACGTGAGTTGGCTTTTCCCTCAGTTATTCATTGCTGGTGTAGGCAATGAAGTGTTTGCACAGTGCTGGASTGCCAAGGCAGCTCCTGGCAGTGCTCTGTGGAAACCTCTGCAGTGCAATCTTTTAACTGTAAATTCATATCTTATGAGGAGTCTTCCTGGAAATCTTTTTCTACAGGAGCACCCAGGGAGATACAGAAGCATCAGCACAATCCAGTTCTTACTCCTTTTGGGACAGCAAAGATTAGAATAAAGATGAAGGTGAAGCAGAGTGAGGAGAATGCCCAGGAGGCAGCGAGAGAGCCCAAGCCAYCAAGTTCAACAACAGCTGCTGCCTGTCACCAGATACCTTTGCGGCAGAGCTTGCCCAGATGTACAAGGACATGGGCACACGCCTCTCACCTCTGCCTGTCTGTGCTAGCTGTCATTTGTCTGACATTGCCTTTTCACAGGCGTTCTAGGGGACCTAGTTTTTTTTAATATATATTTATATATAATATTATATTTTCTGTATCTCAATCCATGCAGTCTGTGTTAGTGGTTTTTAAAGACCTGACAAACTGCATCATGGAACTGTTGTGTTTTGCCCTGGGTTCATGGAGGGGTGATGTGCTGTGTGTCCTTGAAGAGGGATGGTCATATGCAGGCACTCTTCTGTGTCTCCCTTGGCTCTGGGTGGGGTTGCCTGGCATCTCTACGTAGGGAGCCAAGCAGCTGCACTTTGTAATGAGAAAATCAARATCCTCTGGTACTGTTTTGATGATCATCTTAAATCTTCATTCATTAATGTGTGAAAAGACAGAAAATGTTTACATGTTTGCTATACAGTTAAAGCTAAAAAATAAGTTCGCGARACCGTGTGGGCTGACTTCCCTCTCCTGGGAAGACTCTAATGCCTGATTCAAAAATCCTTTTATTGTTTCAAGAGTTTCACTGTATTGGGGGTTTCTTCTTGGGTATAGTGTCCTTCAAATCTCTGATTGCTGACGATAGAGGCAGGATGAATGAATTCCATCTTTTCTGAACACCGGTTTGTCTGTAAATACACCCAGAACATAAAAGCTGTTCTCTGCTATGTTTCACAAGAGCCTTCTGCCATTCTTTTTGGTATCAGCACTCACAGGGGCAGTGATCATGTGCTTCTCGATATCACTTCCTTCTATAAGTTACATGTACTTTGCCTTTTTWAATTTAATTCCTTTTCTTTACAGAAATTCAGTTACTTTTCTAGTTTTATTTCAGAATTTCTGAATGCCTTCAGAGAGAGAAAGGGAGCCTTGAAGTTTCAGAACTCTGACAGCACAGGGGACAGRTGATCACTGCATTGGTCCTGCCAGTCACAGTATTGCTGGTCCAGGCCAAGTGCCACTGCCCTTTTTGGCCACCTGGGCATATGCTGSCTCATGTTCAGCTGCTGTCACCAGTACCCCCAGGTCCTTTTCTGCTGGGCATCTTTCCAGCCGCTCTGCCCCAGCCTGTGGTGCCATCTGGGGTTGTTGTGATCCAAGGGCAGGAGCTGAAGCTTCACCTTTTTGAACTTCTTACTACTGGCAATGACACATTAGTCCAGCCTGTCCAGATCGCTCTGCAGAGCCCTTCTGCCCTCCAGCAGATCARCGCTTACCCAACATGGTGTCATCCACAAACTGGCTGAGAGTGCACTTAATCCACTCATTCACATAATCCTAAAGATATTAAACAGGACTGGACTCCTGGTACACTGAGTTTTGACATTCTCATAATGAGTTTCTTTATGTACCCAAAGACATAAAACAAGAAGGGTCCTCTTGAGAGGGCAAAAAGTCACCAGGCCTCTGGCCTGATGTATGTATGCATTTTCTTTCCCAGTAATAATGCAGCAGGGCACCTCCATGCCTACAAGGTCAGAGCAAAATAGCAGAATAACAAAGTTTGAAGCAAACATCATTTGTGTAGGTAGGATATTCCTTCAGTTCTTCCTTCCTCATGAGAAGGCTTGACTATTTTCTCTCTTCTGTCTTCTAGTTCATCTTATTTACATCCTTCCCAAACTGCAAACAGTATTGTAACAATCTGAATTAACATACTGCCTAAGGTATCTGCCTGTGTGGGAAGGAAAAATAGTAAAAAGCCTTATTGTCTTTTTTTGTTTGGAATGATGTGGTAAGTTTAAGTCAGAGCTAATTCAAAGCTCTAAAACTTACTGGTCTGGTGGARCACATGGAATTCATGGCTTAAACCACTAGTAATCAACATGAACTGGTAMGTATTCATAAAGTAGTTAAATCTCTTTTTGTGGCAAACTCTTCCACTGGTCACATAAGAGCAACTGTCCTTGCATAAAAAATTGCAAAATGTTCCCAGCATTGCTGCACTGTTATTTGTACATTTGGTAGAAGGCATACCAGTTTCACACTGTTCAAGTTTGAAAGTTTTAAAGCTTTAAATTTTTAGTTTTAAATAAATGTCTAAGCAAACAGGTAGTAATAATTGATATGAGCACTGCAGAGATGGTATAGAATTGCCTCATCACACTGCTGTTGATCCTTCTCAAATGCTGGGACTGGTTTTTTGCAGCATAACATGAAATACAAAGACTTCTGTGTATACTGTTCAGGTTTATTGGTATCCCCTTTTCAAATGTGGGTTGGAGTAGCTGACCTTTAAAGGTCCTTTACAACCCAAAACTTTCTGTGTGATTCCATGGCTTCATGTCAGTACAGTTGCAGCTCTTTAGTTCAGTGCTTTCAGGTCTGTTTCAGTGACAAGTACGTTCACTGTCATTTCTGCAGCAGAGAGAGAACTAATTAGGCAGCATTGATACTGTCTCATTATCAKGAAGAAAAAATGATGATTATACATGGAATTCTGTTAGAGGAAAGAACTTTAGGCCGGTAAATGTCTGGCTGTTGGCCCTTGCTTTGAGATACTCTGTCTATTGTCACAGTGCCCTAACATTTCCATTCTCTGTTTTTCATACATTGTTTGGAAATCACATATTCTTTCCATTGCAAGAGGCATATATAATGGAACAAATAATTAACAYATATCTAAAATTAATTTCCAACATTTTCTGCACCCTTGTTCCATTTGGTTAGTTTAGGGGGAAATGACCAAAACCAAAAACACTCATTCAGTCTTTATCTGGATTTCACAAAATAAATTTTTGAAAATAAAAAAACTCAGACAAATTAATGGATGCTTACTTATTAAGAAGGAATTTTTAATATTCTTTACTGAGTAGTTTTCATGTAGAGTAGCAGAACTTTTTAACCATACAGAGTACTTTCCTTCAAGAGAGGGCTACAAGGTACTGGGCAATTTTTAACTCCTCAGGCACAGGCTGGTTTGCAAAGGGAAGCGTTTAGTCAGGCAGCAGACTGACTCTCATGCTGAGTTCCTGAGGCAAGGCAAAAACATATTCTTTTGTGTCAATATGGCAGGGCCTACAAGAATCCTATGTTACCTTTATTGACAGATTACAAACTGCAATAGTTAGGCAAGTTGAAAACGCAGAAGCTRTGGAAGTTTTATTGTTTCAATTGGCTTATGAAATGCTTATGAAAGCTTTAGCTTGTGCTAAAGCTGCCTGATCGTCAGACAAAGCTACTGAATTTGGGGAGTGTATTGAGATCTGTCAGAATGTCAGCACTGAAACTCAGAGTGAACATGCTTGCTTTGGTACTTGCTCAACAATGAAACTTGAACAATCAATCCAGTAAATGTTTTAATTGTGGGCAAAAAGGGCAATTCAGCAAAACATGTCCTCAGAAAAGGAGGGCTAAACAAAAGAGGAGCCCTTTACAACTAGATCCCCAACATGGGAAAGGATATCATTGTAGTAATCAATGTCACTCAAGGTATGATACAGGGAACCTTTCGGATGGCCCCGAACTCAAAATGAACTACCTACAACCTTAGCCCAATCATAGCAGGCAGCAACTGTCTTGACTTGATTATCTCTGATAAGATCTTAATTGTGGGACCTGATCCCATTTTAGTGGGGGCAAATGTATTTGGGCCTATCCCAGGGAATACCATTGGGTTTTTAATTGGCTGATCTAGTGTTACACAATGTGGAATTGTGGTCCAGCTGTGAATTGTTGAGTCACATTACGAGGGGGAAATTAAATTCATGGTAGTTGCTAATAAAACACCATGTAAAATTTTGAGAAATTAGCATCTTGCACAATTAATATTGCTCCCCTACTGGGTGCCCCAAGCTCCAGAAAACAGGAGAGGAGAATAGGAGGTTTGGTAGCTGTGGGGTGCCGCAAATTATGTGGGCACAGGAAATACAGCAGCAACAACATTTGTTTATGCTAACAATTAAAGCCAAAACATTTAAAGGCTTACTGGATGCTGGTGCTGATGTCTCTATACTAGCACAGGAGTTGCCTAAGGGGTGTTAGCTATGATAACTGGCATAGGAGGCACTGGTAAGAAATGCTGATCTCTTACTGGTTGTAGGATCTGAAGGACAAGCAGGGTGGTTACAACTCTGTGTACTCAATACACCTCTTAATCTTTGGGGCAAGATTTATTAGAGCAATGGCACGTCACCATTACCATTGGCCAAAGTCTGTCATAGTGGCCACTGATACAAAGCTTCTGCTCAAACTTACGTAGTTAATGGACCAAACTTTTTGGGTTGGTCAGTGGCCTTTGAAAGGGGAAAAGTTAATGCAGGCAGGCACAAAAACTGGTACAAGAGCAGCTATGAGAGGGACAAACTGTGCCATCCACCAGCCCCTGGAATAGACCTAATTTTGTGATTTCAAAGAAAACTGGGAAGTGGTATTTGCTACAAGACCTGTGTGCTATTAATGCACATGGTAGTTATGCAACCTATGGGCRCAATGCAACCAGGGTCACCAAATCCTTCTTTAATCCCAAAGTGTTGACAGTTACAGATCACAGATTTGAAAGACTGCTTTTTTTACTATTCCTTTGCATTGTAAGTACTTTGCATTTTCTGAACAATGCTGGTCCTGTGCCCTGCTATGAGTGGACTGTCCTGCTGAAATGCATGATGAATAATCCTACTATATGTCAAGTAGTAGTTGCTGCGGCTTTACAATCTAGCCACAATATTATACAGAGGAATTARTTTACTGTTACATGGATGACACTCTGATTGCCACAGAACAACCTATGTAACTACAAACGATGCTGRAACATGTGCTCTTACCTTTAGCCCAATTTGGTTTATAAATAGAAYCTGAAAAAAATCTAAGAATGCCTCCATGGAAGTGTTTTGGATGGCTCTTGTCAGAGACATTGATGCATCCTCAAAAAACCAAAATTTCTAGCAAAATTGAAACCTTAAATGATGTCCAGCAACTTTTGGGCATAATAAATTGGGTCTGACTGTTGTTAAGCCTTAATGCGTCTGAACTAATTTATTTTCTTTTTTAAAAGGTAGTCCAGAGTTGTCTTCCTCAAGGCAATTGACAGCTGCTGCAGCACAAGAGTTGGAATTAATTGCACGAAAAATTGCCGAAGGTTCAGCAGATCATTATCATCTCCAAACTCCTGTGACTTTATTTGTTTTTAATGATTTACTATTTCCTTTAGTGCTCATTGGACAATGGTCAGTGCTGCATAACAGAGTTTTATGTTTGTAATGGATATTTTTACCTCATAACCAGTGCAAAACCTTAATTTCTCATTTGGAATTGGTAGTAAATCTGTTTATGAAAGGGCAATTGTGTATGCAGGTTTTATTTGTCAGAGACCCCRATTTTATTTATTTACCATTACAGCACCATGATTTTGAGTATTGCCTACCACAGTCTGAATCATTACAATGATGATTACGTTGATTATATCAATCCAATTCTCTACAGTCTACCCAGGGATAAGCTGTTATCCTTTTCCTGGTTTTTGGACATTCTGCCTGTATCATCATGTTTAGAGAAGCCTATTGCTCATGCCCAGACCGTTTTTGTACATAGTTCAGGAAAATCCCATAAAACTGCTGTTGTATGGCATGACAGTACTCATGGGGCACATTCTGTTAACTTGAATTATGGGATCTASACAGTTAGTCAAGTTGTGAGCTGTTGTTCACACATTTTCACTTTTTCTCCAGGAGCTTATTAATATAATTTCTGTCTCTGCTAATGTTGTGGGAGTCCTAAAATGAATGCYTTTTGTTTTTTATAAAAGAACTTGATAATGAGCCCTTGTTCATTCTGTTTTTACAACTGCAGATTTGTAGCTCTGAGGTTAGCATTCGTTTTTTTCCTCACATATCCACTGTCATAGAACCCTGCCTGGGTTTATTATTGAAGGTAATAGGCTGGCAGACAGTTTTACTGTAAATTTGGTCATCAGTTAACATTTTTGAATCTGCTTGTGCTTCACATTCCTTTTTTCATCAGAATGCTGCTTCTTTGCAAAAGGCTTTTGGCTTGACATTGTTGTATGCGCATGCCCTGACTGTGAGCACCTTGTTAGTATATCTCCTGATCTGGCTGTTAACCCTAGAGGCTTAAAAGCAAATAAGATATGGCAAACTGATGTTACTCATGTGTCTGCTTTTGGCTGTCTGAAATATGTACATATTTCTGAGGTCACATTTTTGGGCCTATTGTGTGCCTCAGCCCTGACCAGAGAGCTTTGCTGTTTTGCAGTTGTGAGTGTCCCTGATGAAATAAAAATGGATAATGCCTGGATACATGGCAGGGTCCACCTGATTGTTTAGGGGAATATGGCATACTTTTGGTATAGCTCACATCTCTACTGTCAGSCAATTGTGGAATATCTGTATTGAAAAACATGTTGAAACAAAAACGGGGGAATCTTATCCCTCAAGAACAATTAGACGTGGTGACATATACTTCCAGTTTTTTGAATTGCACTCACCAGCTGGATCTTTTGATGTCTGTTGAATGACG
The DNA here is from genome assembly GCF_030028575.1 of Malurus melanocephalus. Classification (NCBI taxonomy): domain Eukaryota; kingdom Metazoa; phylum Chordata; class Aves; order Passeriformes; family Maluridae; genus Malurus; species Malurus melanocephalus. The sequence continues at coordinate 2,968,593 of NW_026623273.1, read as the reverse complement.
TTTTATGCTCCCTCCAACGTTTTCCAAAAACCCTAAGGTCTTGTATAAAGACCCTGCTAAGAGGCAGGTGTGGAAAGATCTGGTGAAATTACTAACATGGGGGAAAGGGTATGCTTGTTTTCTGATTCTCACAGGATGTTTTTGGATTCCAGCAAAGTTCTGCAAACCCTATAAAAAGCTAGATCAATGAAAGCAAAAACCCATTACTGCAAAGGTGGCACAGGTGTCACTGCAGCAGAAGCAAACCAGGAAGAGATGAACRACTGAACCTGACTGAACCCAGGAATAACCTCGGGACAAATGAAACAATTAGATCAAAGTGCAAGTACTATGATAGCTGCTTCAGGAGCACCACGCATATCTACAAATGTCTTGCTTACCTTGCTATTGTCCCTGCCAACAGCAAAGTGAGTATGTTTTTCCCTATAGTGCTGCTTTTGTCTTTTACTAATATATTACCTCCTTTTGTTTTTATGACAGGTACCTGTCTTTAGGTTTCACATGGAAATAATACATTTAAGATAACAATTTCAAATCCCTATTATTTTAGCTGCCCAACAAATCAAAACATTACAATGCAGAATTTTTGTAATGGTATTAAGATGGAGGATTGATGTTTGGATACCCAAACTTAACATGCACTTGGGAAAGTAAATCTGGATATAGGAAACTGGCAAAAATTTTTACACATACACATTACCAATCCAAACAGTTTTAGAAGTAGGTTGATTGAATTCATTATTTTTGCATTTATCATAGCTGCCACAGCTGCAAAGGCCTTAGCACATTTGGTAAAAACAGGCCATGAAGTTGTTGAAGTATTGGGCAATGTATTGGCAAACATGGAAGTGCAAACAACTATCTATCAGCAAATTTTAGCCAGTTTAGATGCCTTAGAAGCTGCAGTTATTTGGCTAGGTGGTCACCAAGAGGCTTGTAAAACCAGAATGAGTTTGCAATGCAATTGTGAACATCKATCCCATGGCTTATGTGTCACCCTGCTGCCCTGGAATAACACACCAGATTGGAAAAATGCTCAGGCATACTTACAAAGGGCATTTGAATCATGTTAATTGTTAAAGATGAGATTCAAACTCTAGCCCAATCTACAACAAATGAGAATCACTCAAACCCCAGCACAACAAAGTGTATGGGATGAAATTTTGGATAATATGAAATGGTTGAATCAAAAAAACTGATTCTCTGTGTTAAATTTATGTATTTGGATTTTTGTTAACGTTGGAGTTGTTAGTGCTTTGTTTTTTGTTACAGTCCTGCAAGTCTTCTATGGAATAATTAGAGAAGTATGCACTGCTGAAGGAAAGGTCCTGGCTGCCCTCATCATGAATCCAATGTTCCAGAACAAAAAAGGAGAAGATGTAGGAGCAGGTGATGTGGTTTATTGTTATCACTTTGYAAAGAGTAATATTAAATAATTTCACGAATATCGTAGATCCTTCTGGGTTGTCATCAGGATTACTTCACAGTGAAACACTTTACTGAGCTGGATGAAATATATTTCTGGAACCACATCAGATTTTCTTACTAACAGCTCTTGCCTTACCAGCAGTGTGCATACTATGGTGAAATTAATTTTGAGACTAAGACTAGTATTGTTCAACTTGCTTTTCATGGAGCAAACGGCTTAATCGAYTTCAGTCTTCAGGAAAAGATTGAATGCCTTTTTCTTGCATTAGTGACTGATTCTGCATGCTGTCTCAGGCAGGCTGGTGTACCCAGAGACAGTAGTCCCTGTGTAAGGACAACCAGAAATACTGCAAGCGATGGTATTGTTGGCCCATGAGTGGGCCAACAGGTGACTCAGAAACCTCCTGATGATAAGCAAAGGCRAAGTCCTGCCTCTGGTAGGGAATGCACTGTGCACCAGTGCAGGACAGGTGACTGGTTTGGGAGCAGCTCTGCAAAGGGACCTGGTAGACCAGTGAACCTGGATTCAGTAGTGCGCTCACAGAGTGACAAATGCTATGTTGAGGACAAGTGTTCAATCCCCTGCTGCTCAGGACTTGTAGATCTGAATCTGAAGCAGGGTGTCCAGTTTTAAATGTGCAATATGTCAGATACAAACCAGAGAGAATCTAGCAAAAGGCCTCTAAGACACTTCTTCTAGGACACTTAAGAGGTGGGAGGAAGAAACCTTCAGAGACTGGCTGCACAGGAACCTTAGCCAGTGTGCCCTGACTGGCACCTGTGAGCAGCTGCTCAGCACAGAAAGATGGGATAATGCTGGAGCAGGAGCAGGAGTGAGCTGGTGCAGCAGATACTGAATCTCACTGGTTCTTAAAYATACCCCTTACCCAGATCCACCATATTTTGTTGTTTGCTCAGCCTTTGCTATATGCTTACCTATTTTCATCCTCCTTAGACAACTGAGGGCAGCCTTTGTTCAGACATCCTCYGGGCTTGAGGTTTAAGCACAGGCTCTAGCTATAGTATCACCTTCTGTAGCTGACCCAAGAATGTTATTTCTCTACTCATGTATATGAGGAAAATAATTTATCCAGAGCCATTACAGCTAGAGTACCATGAAAAACACACTAAATCACAGACTAAAACATCAATCACTTTGCAATAATGCCAGCAATTATTTACATACATCTTCCTGACAGCGACCCCATCCATTCTCTTCAGCTGCGATATTCATGCTACCATACAAATTGATATTGACAATACCCCCCAGATTAAAAGGCAGCACATTCCCTGTCTATGAGCCTTTGAAAAAGTGTGTTGATTTTCCCATAGGTTTTTCTATAACAGCAGCTGCTTCCTGCAGTGAAAAGTGAGTGCAATTGATTACTTGAAGCAATTTTGGCAAAGGGTGTAGGGACCTGGAGAGCATCCGCACTGATGAAAATCAGCAGTGCCCTCCTGCAGGCACAGTGAGCCACAGCTCCCATCTGAAGCTGTAAATAGAAGGGTTCTGACATTCCTGAGTAGAGCTTCTGTGACCACCCAGGGCTGCTCCATCATCATAAACTGCCAGACATCTCACCAGGGACAGAGTGCTTCCTCTGTCCTTTCAGCTTGGCAGGTGCCCCCAGGCACTGCCCTGGAGSTAGCAGCAGGCATTTTTGTTATTCAGAGTTTCAAAGATTGAAAATTAGCATCCCCATAGCCACTTTCTTTTTGGGAAAGCTGCTCAGGTGAAGCCTCAGTAACTGAGTTTTCTTATAAATCACATGCATTGCCATTTTAACCTTTTATTTTGTGACCACTATTTTGGTAAACATCCTCCCTCAGTGGGCAGGAAAGTAATTTTTTTTCTAGTGCGGTTACAATYCTTCATCCCAAGGAAAGCAAGATTTCTGGGATCTAGATCCTGATTTTGTTTTTCACAAACTCATCACAGTTGCATCTACTATGATAAATACAAGACCAATTAGACAAAAAAAAAGTGTGGGTATTTTTTTTTTTTTTACATTAAAAAGTTTTAAAATACATTTAAGTAATATTCTAATATTCCATATCCAACTACTTTTAAATTTGTAACAATGACAGTTCCAAGCTTAACTGACTTACTATGTTTCTAAATCAAGTAGATCCAGGAATATAAATAGAAAGGATTTTCAAATTTAAAAGGCAGTGCAACTATTTGCTGTAGGGATGCTCGCCTCTTCCATAGCACYTCTGTGCATCTCAGTTGCAACTTTGGACAGTGTACAAGCTCTTCGTCCTTGCCTGCACTGATCCACCAGAGCACTCAGTCATGGAGCTTCGTGACTGCAGGGACTTCTCATTCTCACTGTTTGCTTTCTAGACTGCCTGCCTAAAACTTGTAATTCTGAAAGTTATCCTAGTTTTAAGTTAATGTAACTGATGTTCTTTAGTTTAAGTAAAATTATCTACTCTACATTATCCTGACCTTGTGAAATGACAATGAGATAGTATGTCTTAATTAAACTGGTAACATACAATAACTTGTTCATTAATGATAATTTATGACAATGGTAATTTGTTGTGACAGTGTGATTGCAGTGTGTGAGCACACATGYACACGTGTGGGGAGCTTAACACACACAGAAAGACTCTAAATATTGTTATTTAAAAATAATCATTTATTCCTTATGAATAAAGCACAGTGAGGATGTTCCAAAACCTCCATATTTGTAGTAGTTAGCTTAGCACCAGGTTGCTGCRTTCAATTCTCTACATGTACACAACTATGAAATTACTGCAACTAACAGGAAAATCACATACACCTGGTCAAAAAGCATGGAATTTTATCCCAAATATTCATAAATCCATTGTGTCTGCTCAATTTTAAAGGGCAAACACATATACACTATTAAAAAAAATAGGGATAAACCATAGAACTTTCATCACATATATCTTCCTATGGATTTTCCCTTGAATTTCCCATATATCCAGATTAAGACAGATACAAAAATATCTGGAAAGATTAATTAACTGTGCATAAAGATGAAAGAAAAAAAAAAGATACTTTCTAGTTCATTAAAAATCCCAGACATCTCAAATGGCATGTTTCTGACATTGATGCTGTGTTGAGCATCTCACATAGCCCAGATTGAGGGCAATTACAGCTATATGTGCACCATACAATCATTTATCTAGTTACCAAGAAAAAAACTGTGAGACACTTGAATTGCCATGAAGATAGAAAAAAATAAAACAAATAATAAAGCAAATAAATGTACAGGCAAGAAATATAAAGTAAATATAAAGTTTTGAAACAYTCACTCAATAATAAAAACATGAAAAGGTGCAAGACTATGACTATCCCAAAGGTCATCAATATGGCAAACACAATTCTAGCTTTAAAATGTTGTTTCCCCTTTCACAAAAATATTTGGAACTGTGAAGATAATTTCAAGATACATATCTGCAAATGGCTGCAACTATTTGAATAACGGATAGTCTATGTATACAACAAAGTCCTGAAGTCCTARTGATTCTATTTGAAATTTTTTATGACATCAGAAGCATGTTCAGTTCAAGCTAATAATTTCAGTGCAACAGAAGGCAGAAGATGCTCAAATCTGTTGTGGTTGGTTAATAAATAACATCACAAACACGAAACAACAACTCATACACAGCAGTGTTTGTTTGCTTCTAAAAATTTTGGTCTGGGCTGACAATCCGCCCACTATTTTTTGTTTTGGCATTKTTTCTGGAAAAATCCAAGGGAATTTACTCTTTTGAAATCAAGAGTTAGTCTCTTTCTGTCAAGCTACTACTACTGTATAACCTACAGTAAGTTTGCTTTGGTCGGGAACTGTCACTGTGAAGATCCACACTGAATATATTTACTGAATGTGTGATACTGCCATAGGGCTAATAAACAAACACAGTGTTACATTTATTTACATAAGATATTAGATCATCAGATACTGAGAAAAGGTTTTAAAGGCCCCTGGTTGAAAGAAAGGTAAAAACAAACCACCACAAAACACTCAGACTGTCCTTCCAAATCCTTCATAGCAGCTGGAAATCAGGCAATCCTACCTGTACTTACAAATCAGGACTATAGCTGGAAGAGTATTAAGGATTTAAATATGTGCAGTGGAATATATGCAGGTTTGCCTTTTAATTTTCCCCACTCACAGCACTCTGGGAGGAAGGACAAGATTTCCACTTCAACTGAAATGCAAAACATCTAAGGGTTTTTACAGTGCACCAATGCCTAATTCTATTACTGTGCATTTTTACAATTTGTTTCTTCCAAGAGCCACTCAATTCCATTTAGCAATCCATCTAAAGTTGCAGCTACAGTGTCTTGCATCTGTGAAAATAAAATTTAAGAAAAAGCTAATGTATTAGAGATAACAACCAACAGGATCTAACAATATTGTAACATCACTCCGTGTCCATAGGTAAAATCAGAAACACTCATATCAAATCTAAATTTTTATCACTGGTGGAAAGATCTCTTACACAATAAAGGTTTTATAAGAGTAAGAAAACAAACACAACTCCCCCCCTCCCCCCCATATTAGGAAACCTTTCACTCTTGGTATCAGGGTGAATTTTTTTTCCTATTGTTCCATCAGCTGTTCTGGAATATTATACTTATTTTACAGATGACATCTACTGAAAAATTCTACTCGTAACTCTTAAAGCAAAAATGCTGCTAGCTTTAGACTTCTATGCTTATTATTAATACTCAGATTTTGTAACATCCTATCAAGTGGCAAATATAAATGGTATGTTTTGCAAAAAGCCTATAAAAATTTTCTTTTTGAAAACAAAGGAGTCATCTCAAATCAGATTTTTTTTCTGATAAAGTTATTCTTCAGCTGCATAATATCAACAAAAAATAATTCTGTATAGCTGAATCATGCTGATTTATACTGTGCTAGACAAGCATTAAAAAAAACAGGTTCAGGACCTCACAGCCTCAGTCAAAAACTGATGTCAAAAACTCAAGACATCACATCAACTGAGTGACAGTAAACAGCTTCCTAAAAATGCCCAAAAGGTCTATCYTGTGTCCAAGGTTGTGGCTCAGGAAATTTTGATTTAAATGAAGTGAAGCTTTCTTATTCCCTTCAAGACCATAATTTGTCCTTCCTTACATYCTGGTTCCATCTGAAGTCTCTTGTGTGCTTCTGGGCAAGTCACTTAGCTCCTCATGTTCAGATAGGCTAATTATTCAGCTTAGAGGATGAGAGAAAAATCCTTCACTTCAATGAAAAGCATATATAATATACAAGAGTTGAAAGCTGCACACTTGCCTAGGTAGGCATGGTTCAGGAACCTGAAAGCCTAAATTAAAATGTAAACCACAGAGAAAGAAACAGAAAATAGTTGTTTATGTGCAAGTACCATCCAGGGCTGACGTAGCAGATYTAGTTGCAGCTGATGTGCCATGTAAATACAGGGAATTCTTTTCACACCAATGTGAGAGACACAGGACAAAATCAGCAGAGGTCTGTTTGGAGGCCCGAGGGTTGGATCAATCATTGCCTCAATACGAGCCAGCTCTTCCTGACGATCATGCTCTAAGAAACAATTTTTAATATATGGGTGTTAAGCATAAGCAAATGCAAGGAAGTGGTTTTGTTTTTTTATTTATTTCAGAGGTGATGAAATAGAGGGCTGGAGAGCCAAATCATCTTGTTCCTTGTTCTGCTTACCATAAGACTGATTCGTCTGCACTTACATTACACAGATATTGATGACATTTAGATGTTATTTAAAGATATCCATAGATTCTACAGGCAGCCTATTTCAGTCCTAACATCAGACTGTTTTCTGAGTACCTCACAGAGATCAAAGTTGCAACAAGCCATTYAGAAATATTCATACAGCACAGTCAGCAGCTCTTCCCTAGTGAATGCACTCTTCTCCTTGATGTATTCCTTCAAATTCATTTCTTTCCCAAATTAGCCCTTTTCCAGATGAATGTAAAGACAATCACATAATTGTTACTTGGATTATCATCTTACAGGACTAACATGATTTAGACTAATTGCATTTTTTACTGGAGGTTTCCTGATGAAGGTTCTTTTYCCAGGCTATTACACCACAAACAGCGTATTTTCATATTTCTCCTATACATACCCAAAATTTTGTTTGTTCTGTTTTTAATCRATAATTTCCCATATGTAATTTAGATAGCAACCATATCAGTATGTGCCATGAACAAAACAAGGGACCATAACCCCTCACAGGTTGATGAGAGAGTGTCTAGGATAGGAACTTCTCAACAGAATAAGCCATGAAGAAATAGCAGATTTTGAAAGGATCAGAACACGGATTTTGATGTATTGGATATTCTTTGTAATCTAATACTCCAGTTATTTACAAAACAGAAATGAATAAAATAGAGAAACCCCTTACCTCTATGAGCTTCTGCATTTGCAACATAAATGAATCCATCAACTACTTCACACACCTTCCTCACTTGAGCTATTACACTGTAGTGCACAGCTTGCTGATTCCCGACTATGCTGTTCTCTTGGTAAAACATCTTATTTACAGTAGCAGCTTGCTCTTCCCTTGCTCTCCTCCTYTCCACACTGAAAGATATTTCAGTATTTCAGTAGTCAGGTTAACTGAGAATGCCAAAACTCAATCTTGAAAGTCTAGGCAGTGCAGGAAAGAGCCTGGAAAATGGGCTGAGACAGCAAAACAGTTTCATTTCTCCCTGTCCCCTCCTGCCCTCCTTTCTTTCTGAGTGCAYATATGGAGATGGTTAGCAATCTGCAACATGCATATGAAAATAGACTCCAGGATGAGCTTGTAGAGTGTTTCAAAAGGATTCAACCAAGGTACCAAGARGGACAGAAGTACCTGTAATGCACCTGTCATATACTTTTGGTACACATATGGTTTGGAAAAGCTTTATTACTTCAATGTAAAAACTTAGTGGTTGAAAGAAGAAAGGAAAAGCAAAGACATGCATTAAAGCTTCACTTTATAAGGAATATCCATGCATGAGAATGGTACATGAAAGAGAACGAGAAATGACAAGAATATGAGGAAAAGTATAAAATAAAGAGAGACTGTACTTTTTATTTGGTGGAGAATGAATCTTACTTTACCTGGTGGCAGAATACAATGTCAGAATATTGAATTTTTGGTTGTTACTAAACTGAAAACTGACTCCTGATCCAATTCCTACAGGGGAAAAAAAAGAATACATTAGATTACAACTATTTGGCTACTGAATACAGCTAAGTGGTAGTTTGAAAATTCCAGTGCTATAAAATGGATATATTTAAGCCTAGATATTGCTGTTCGGGGTAGTAGATTTACTATTTTAGAATTAAATTTTATACATGCTCCAATTGATCAGACTTTTATGTCTGTAAAAATCAAGTCAGTGCTTTGAAGGAAAATAATGAAGCATTTCCATATTTCTGATCATTCAACTTGAACCTAAAAACCTAAACCAGAAAGGAACCARATTTGTGTTTATTTGCTGAAACTGGCATAGCAAAGGCTCCACTCYGTTTATGAGAAGCTCCATTGAAAAGGACATAAGAGAGAAATTTWAAAAACCCACTAAAAATAATTATTTTTCTGTAAAGAAAATTTATTATTCTAATTCTGCTATGCTGAAATAACCATTAGTTTAAAAGTAACATATTTTTGTCTCTGATTTTGATTGAAGTCAAGTAAGATTTTCAAAGTTATTCTTTTAAACATCAAAAAAAAGTCCCCAACTGTTCCTGTAACTCTTCTAAGGAAAATTTATGCCATTTGGTATCAGAATACTAATCGTATAAGGATAAGCCTTGAGTTCCTGTATAAAATCACAAATGTATTTTTTAGCCACTTACTGCAAGCAGTACTGAAAGAAAGGTCTGTCTGCATTTATTGATACAACAGCAGCTGTAATTTTGAATGAAAATAGAAGTACAAGGAGTAAAATTATTCTTCTGACAATGTGCAAATTTCATCATAAACTCACTGAAGCTATTAATTTGTCCCAAATGTTCGCTGCATTTATCCTTCTGAATGAATCTGAGAGAAAATGATKTTGTCAGAATTCAACTGAATTTTAAGGGTACAAAAAGTCATTCATTTTCTCCATTTCTGCCCCCAAGWTTTTTGTGTAGTACCTATCTACAAAAAATGAAGGTCAAAAGCCAAAGCCATCATTACCGTGAATTTGTCTATGAGGTAGGCCAGCTACCAGCAGAATTTCTGGGCATGTCATCATCTTCTGCACTAAAGAATCATCCAGCTCTTCCAAACCTGGCCCAAACATAGCAAAGCGAGGTTCTGCCTGAGTGACCAGTGATTGCAAGAAGGAAGTCACAGCCCCATACCGGGGACGGCTTGATTTCAAACTTCTTCTACCCTGCGGACAGCTCCTTTTATATCTGTGTAAAATAGACGCAACTAGAAATTAAACACAAAATACAAGAGAGGTATTAATCAAACGACATAAATAGATTTAGGTCCCACATTYCTCATGCTTTGCTACTGGTACAACTCGAAGCATGGGTCAAAAATGATAACGTTCCAAACTGATGGTTTCAAGCACCAGTACAGAGCAGGCAAAGACATCAGCTCTTTTGAAGTCTGAATACTGACTTTTTGGACCTTGGTACACTTCTACCTACAGATTTTTCTGTTTATTTAAAAAAAAATCACAAATTCCCCCATCCTCACTTAAAACACAATATAGGTAAAATAACATCAAAGCAGAAGAGTCATATTAAAAATAAAATTTTTAAAATGTGAGTGCGTTTTAAACCTTAATTCAACGCTTTTGTGTTTGAAACAAGCAACCACCTGAAAAGAACCATTTCCCCTGTAGGTACAGGGCATGCAAGCTGTGGAAGGAGACCAGCATTGTCTGCACACTTATATGCTCATTTGGTGTGGACACTAGAAGGCATGGAAAGGATGGTAATAGGGGGAAAGAGTAACAGTCACACAGACATCCTAGAGCAGCAGCTTCGGTCTGCTTCTGCAGTCATGGCAGGATGCTGCTAGACAAACCTCTTCAAGGAAACATCATATGTGGGCTCCTTTATGCCCACACTGACATGCTTCAGTTGAGATCAGCAAAGRTGCTAAGCACACATAGACACAATGGAAATTAGTAACAGATGGTTTGAAATAGGTGATTCAGACYTAAACTGATTTAAAACCAATTTCAAAATCACTATGTATTTTGCTCTTCAAATTCTGTGTGTATTGTTMCCATCTGTTAAGTGAGGATGAAGGGCACAGAGATTGCAGAAGCTAGTGCACTTACCATGAAGCAACATGTTAAGCATCACCTTTAGTAAATGTAACTGCAAATAAATCAAAAATCCCAAAGAAATCCACACATCCCTACTGCAAATTAAGGGAACTGAATGAAGCTTAAAAAAAGAAATCACCGCAAAATAATCACTTGTTTTAAGAGTTATTTTCAGTTATCCAAACACATTTAGTGTGTTATACTTTTCAACTATACTAGCTGAAACCAGTCTTTGTCTTACAGCCTTTTGACAATCAGAGCCAAAGCAATACTACTTATTATTCTGTGCACATTCTGGGCACATTTTTTATTAAGTCTTCCACAGAAGATGAAAAAAAAGAAGATTCATTCCACTTGCTGTAGTTTGAAGACTTCTTGGTACTTTCATTAAAATGCTTGCAATTGTACTGAGAGCAAAGAACACTTTTTTAATCAAGATGAACAGTAGGCAGCTTTTGAGATTACTGTATGTGTCATACTAGACATGGAGTTTACAAAAATATTTTGGTTTTTTATAACATTAGCTTTGTCTGCTTCATAATGTTTTAGATTCTTGCTGAGTTCCAAACAGAAAGAGCTGACCAGATGACCAGACAGACCATGGAGCAACAGGAAATTGCATTTCCAAAATAAACAATGAATTTGAGACACATCAAAATTTAAACAGCAGTTTACAGCAGAGCTTTATTGCTGTAAATATGAAACATGCCTGTGGGCTGTATATATTAGTGCTGTAGAGAGACTTGAGGTCATGTAAAAGAATATGGAGATACTTACACTGCCATGTAATCATACAGTGCATTGTCGCTGACCTCTGAAAAGGCTTTATTAAAAATCTCTACATCTGGGAGTGATTTCCAATCAACAGATGTCCAAGAGGGGAGATCCCGCAGGAGAAAATACCTCCACAACAACGGGTCTTGCACAGCTGCCCGCCAGTAACAATTGGTGCTTCCTAACCGGCACAAATCTTGGGGCGAGAGGAATGACATGATGTTCAGCTGCACGTCAATCTGAAAACCATTGAGAACAGCGGTTTAGCGACCCAGGAATTCAGCAGCGAAGAAGGAAGGGGCGGGATGCCCCTTTACACCCCCCGCCCCGCCTTGTGCGACCGGGCCCACTCACCGGCAGCGCCTGCAGGGCGCTCACTGTGTCCGCTCTTTCCGGGAGCGCCGGCTGCGGGGACAGCGCGGTGCCGCGCTCGCGGGTGCTCCCCCGCATCCAGCGCTCCCGCAGGACGCGCAGCCCGCCCCGCACGGCGGCCTCCAGGCCGGCACCGCGCTGCTCCTCTCCCGCCGCCGCCGCCATGGCGCCCCCGCCCCCGGACACCGCCGCGCACGCTCCGGCCCCGCTGCACCGCCACCCGCCAGCGCCCGGGACTGCGCGCCGGCAGGGCGGCTGCCGCATACACACCCCAAACAGCGCGTTACACTTTGGACCTGTGTTCCACGAGTCCTTGGAATGCATGTTTTTAATGCAACAAMGTATACATTTTGATTGGAAAAAGATAAAGAAGTCAGACAACCTCCTGAAGCAGAGACAGACTCTGTAAGTGTGTGCTTAGGTGACAACTTTTCTTCTGGCACAGACACCGCAGTGGATCTTAGTTGTGGGATTTCACAAAGTAATGTAGCATTTGTTTTGCAGTTGTTGTGTTCCACCCGTGACCTTTTAAAGGTCCCTCACATACGGTCACATACTTTGTTAACATGTTTCTTCCCGTTTCTTGGAAATCCAGCGATATGCTCTGTGATCTGCTGTCCAAGTCACTGTCAGACACAGGACCTATTGACACAAGGCTGTTCTGCTTCCCATCTCCACAGTGTTTCAGTCCCCAGTAGCACATTTCTCCACTGTACATCAGTGCYAGTAAGTGAGTGTCACTAAATATACCTGCAAAAATAATTTAGATTAAGTACTTTATTGTTCTGCTGTAAGCAAGTACACAATTTGTTAACTTTAACTTTTTTTCAGTAACACTGGGGAACAAAAATTCCAAAAACACAATATAAGTATATAACGCCCAGAACAAAACCTGGATCAAGCCCATGCTCATTTCTCTGTCCAGTTTGACCCTCCATAATGTTAAAATCATTTAAGATTATTTTTTCTATCATTTTCTTTGCCTATTTATCTTACAGAATTCCATTATTTCTTTAAAGTCCATTAAGCACAGGCATGACTGTACATATTAATTTTAGAATATTTCTGTGCTCTCCACAGTTTAAGCCTAAAAGATATTGTCTGAGGTCATCTTAATTCAGGTTACCCAGCAGCAATTTCAGTATTTGAATTGAAAGCCACATGTCAATTGAAAGCCATGGTCACTAAAAAATCTTGCTAAATAAATCCACAAGTCAGTCACTGAATTTGGCTTTGCAGTATGAAGCTATATAAGAACAATGCCACTTTCAGATGAAATTAAGCAAGAAGGTGCTCTGTCCCACTGCAATCAGAGTTGTTTTTGAGTGCGCTTAATGTGGACATTGTGCCCTCAACAYTAAGTGTTTCACCTTACAAATCCCTTCCCATTACATCACCCTACCTGCATCATACTCATGCAGCCTAAGAGCCTCCTGTAAATGTTCTACAGGAATTAAACTCACACCAAGCTATATAAAGTGGTGACAGATAATCARACAAATCTAAACAACTCTGCATAAAGTTTTTACCTGCATGAAGTCTGTAATTGCGTTTGTATCTGTGCTATCCTAGAGTGAAAAGGCAAGACCAATATGTGAACCTCTGGCACCCTCTGCAGTCGTATTTGTGCCATAAACATCTGTCAGTTGTCAGCTGGATTGTTGTAAAACACTGAGTGTAAACACTGCCAGTGTAAAACACTGCTGTGCATCAAACACCCATTGCCTCAGTTCATCTCCCTCCAGTGCACTCATAAACACCAAGAAAATGAGCACTTCCACCTCCTAAAATTTATGAGTCGAAAAAGAAAGTGGCAGGGGGCACACTGTTGCCTGCTTATTTGCCTCATTTATTATCTTCTTGTTCTAAAAGGTGTCAGGTCTCAAATACAAATTAAGTCAAACAATAAAATCACTGAAAAAGCATTTCATAAAGTGGAGCAGTTATTAAGAGGAGCGGGTTGTGGGGTTTTTTGAGTTGTTTTTGGGTTTTTTTACCTTCACTGAGTAATCTAGCCGTATCTTTATCTTGAAGGGAGACATCTTCACCTAGCTGAAGAGGGCATCTAAAGCTAAGCATCTTCATTAAGTAATGAACTCCATCGTTAAGACACTGAGTACAGTTAAAAAATGAGGAAAAAAAAAAGTTCTAGTTAAATTAATCATAGGCAGAAATACTTATTTCTATGAAGTTCCCAAAACCTTACCTACAGAAAAACACCCAAAACAAAAAAACTCAGCCATATTTTAAAAGTGAAGAGTCAAACTTTAAAGCTGTATTTACAAGCTCATAGAATATTTTCATTTCCTTTACCTTTTTAAATGTGGCAATGTTTTCTTGTAGCCATTCGCTCCTTTCTTTTGCTGTATGACAATACATGTAAAGCAGGGCTCCTTTTCTCCAGTAAAGACATTCTAACAACTCTGCACCAAGGATGTTGACAGGCTGAAATAAAATCCAACAAAGTGATCTAACACAAAAATAAAACACCTGAACTACTCATGTGCACTGTCACACGTGCAAACAGTGTATAAATCTCTYACTTTTAGGGGCTGTGCTTGACAGCAACACTGAGAAAGACAAACCTAGCCTAACCTAACAGTGTAAACTGCCACGTGGAATCATTGACTGCCTGTAGAATCATGAAACATCAGCAAGAGAAATTCTGGGTGCAAAGATATTTGAAACAGTATTTTCAGGAATCACCATCTAAATACCAAACAGACTTGAAAATGCTTCAAAATACCTTAAATTCTGCCCATCAAAAAATACAACTACTACTATCCTGGTCAGGTTTTTTACTTTCAAATAATGAAATAATTAGCCCTCTGGCTACTTACTTCTTCATTTATGCCACATTCCCTCACTAGGTCTTCTGGTTCTGAAAGAATACAAATAAGTTCTTTAAGTTTTTGCAAGGAATATTCTTCTGGAAAATCTTCATCCACAAGCTGGTTTTCCTCAAAATAGGTAATGTCTAGGACAGCCTATGAAAACAAGAACATATACAAAGGAGAAATGCTACGGTCAAAAGAATCAAATGGTGGTGAGTTGTAACATGGAAAATTTTTTCGTTTATAAAACATTACCATTTAAAGGTATTTTTAAACATTTAATTTACAAAAGGCGCAAGTTCGAAGTACTGAAGGATTGGTGATGGTGAAAGCCAAACCGTCTTTTGTCCCTAAAGTAACAATTATCATCGACTCCAAATTATCAAAGTCAAAAGCAGCCCTGTGCTTCACAGGCACTCACCAAACACCATCAAGCAGAAATGTCTTTCTGCTCCACCCTCTATTTTACACCAAACCCTCTCCCACACCCTACACAAATTTTCTTTTAAAGGAGTTTACTGTCTGTAATAAAGTACCTGGGTATAGAGCTGAAAAAGCGTGGAAGGATGTTCTTTCCCTTCRTTGCAGAGGTCCTTCAACTTGTCCAGAGCAGCAGAGCCTTTCGCTAAGAAAGTATCTGAAGGAAGAACACAATGCTCCCTTTAGCACCGACGAGCACTCAGCAGAAGCCTGACTCACTCTCCTTTTCCACATGGCTTCATCCCTCCGGCACTACAAGAGCGGCTGAATAATACCGCATCTAAGCAGGCCGGTCATCCTGTCAGACCGCACCATTCACGATTAAATTACGGCCACCGCGGCCAGGCTCTGATGTTCCCAAGAGCACACCCCGTTTGCGGAGATGCCCTAAGAGCCGCCCGCCGCCCGCTCCCTCGGTGC
>NW_026623273.1:2948490-2952771 GCF_030028575.1 Malurus melanocephalus | reverse complement strand
CACGGCCCACCGACCCCGCCGGGACACCCCCGGGACAACCCCGGGACAACCCCGACCACCGCCGGGACACCCCCGGCCCGCCCTCCGCCCCCTGAGTGCTGGGGCCGCAGTGCTGGGGTTGTGTGGGCGTGGAAGCTCTTTCACAACACAAGCGTGGGGCGTCTGCAGAGCCCTGTTCGTCGCCGGGGAGAGTCTCTGGCGTGACCCTGTGTTTACAGAAGTTACGGAATCAACTTACAGGTTGGAAAGTACCTCTGGGTCTAACCTATGACCGAGCACCACAATGTCAACGAGACCATGGCATTGARTAYTACATCCAGTCTCTCYTACAACTCCTGCGGGGACGATGACYCCATCACCTCCCCGGGCAGCCCTTCCAGGATCTAATGATCCTTCCTGGAAKCAGTTTGAAACACTGTTTTGTGAAGTGTTTTGTGAAATACTTTGTGACACAGTATTAAGTCCAATCTAAATCTCCCATGGCACAGTTCAAGATTTCTCGCTCCTCCTGTCGCTGTCTGCCTGGGAGAAGACACTGACCCCCACCTGGCCCCAGCCTCCTTTCAGGCAGCTCTAGAGTGTAAAGTCCCCTCTGAGCCTCCTTTTCTCCAGGCTGAACACCCCCAGCTCCCTCAGCTGCTCCTCACGGGATTTGTGCTCCAGACCCTTCCCCAGCTCTGTTGCCTTCTCTGGACTCGCTGCAACCCCTCAGTTCCTTCCTGCAGGGAAGGGCCCAGAACTGGACACAGCCCTCGAGGTGTGGCCTCAGCAGTGCCCAGGACAGGGGGACAATCCCTGCCCTGCTCCTGCTGGCCACACCATTGCTGATCCAGGCCAGGATGCCATTGGCCTTCTTGGCCACCTGGGCACACCCTGGCTCATGTTCAGCTGCTGTCACCAGYACCCCCAGGTCCTTTTCTGCTGGAAAATTTTGGTGCTTTCACCTCACTGTGAAGGAGGTGTTGTTCATAAAACACACACAAAGGCAGCATGGATCAAACCCACACTTACTTTTCTATAAAGATTTTTTTTAAACTTCTGTTTAGTATTTCATTACTTAAAATGTGGAAGAACAGCTGTGAAAGTACAATTAAATCATCCAGAAACTACTTACCTTTGATAAGAGTAATGAAGAACTTGGTCCAATTTTAAATAACAGCTTTAAATAGCACACTTCATGAACTTCATAAATAATAAAGTGCTTCCATACATGAGGGGAAACCAGTAAGTTTTCCTTTTATTTTTAACAAAATCCTGCTACTAACTGACACAATCATCAAGTATTTTATATTGTCTAGTTATAAAAGTGCYGCATTTCACTATATTATTCCCCAAGCTATCTCTATCTCTTTATCTGCCCGAAAAAAAAAGCTAACACATCAGTGCCTATTGTAGTAATGTAAAACAAACCCACAGCATATTAGAATTCTGTTAACTTGAATATTTTAAAGGAATWAAAAGTATCAGAAAAATAAGTGTAATTTACTGGAGTACTTTAGAAGTGAAAAGCTGTCTACTTAGAGTTGGAGATAATTTTGCTATTGTCTTAATCCAAAGAGATTAAACACAACCAAAAAAGTAGGACCTAAAAAGCAAAATGGTGTTTTCTCCCAGGAATGGTTTGATTTGTAAAAGAAATCAGTGTTTGGATATGTGTTGTCGTTCATTTGTGTATAGCTGATAGATAAAATTTTTCATGAAAGGAAAAGCAATGGTAAGAACACCAAAAGTGTTCTGGTAGCTAACCTGTGAGCGGTGGAGATGGCACTTCATGCCTTAAGTGAAACATGCTTTCCATTTTGTCAGCTTGGGGACTGAAAAAGGCTTGTGAGATTGATATGTCCCATGCCTCAGATCCTTTGCTTGCTTCTCTATTTCAATCCTTAGCTATGATTTAAGTGTTGCTTTTTTTCATACCTAGTTCCTTTAATAGTGAAGGAGATGTCACCTAGTTTTCAAGATATCTCGTGTAAAACAACAAAAGCAAAAAATTAAAAGAGCCCCAAACAACCTAAACCAAAACAAAACACCACATGGTTGTGTGCTGACTCATTTGATGAAGGAAGTGGTATTTTTCCTTCCTGTGCTTCAGGCACTGCAGCAGCTTACTTTGGCTGTATCTATTTTAAAAGTTAGATGTATATGCAGTGACTGGTTTTTTCCCCCCAGAAGTTGTTATCCACTCTTTCTGCAAGTATCCAGTAAAATATGCTTTGATCTTATCAGTTGCTGAGATGGAAGAGGTGTGCTTCTGTCAAAACCAAGCTAGCAAAAAGGAAGCCACTACAAAGATTAARAAAGGGAGCGATGCACACTTGTCTTGGAAGCTTTGTAGTGGTTTGGTTTTTTATTTCCCCCAACCTGTTTTTATCATGGAATACATGAGGGAACAGAAGACATTTCTAGTGGCATTTTTCTTGGCATGTTTTTCTCTCATACCCTACATAATCTCRCTGGGAGCTGGTTTGTGAGGAACAGAGATGTCAGGATTTCTGCGTAAGTAACTGAGAGAGTGCAGAGCATGGAAGAGGGGCTGAACTGSGTGCGAGGTGCTGCCTCCTCACTGCTGTGTTTTGTAGTCCCTGAGGCTGCTGTGCTAGTGTTTTGCCTATACCTTGCAAAGTGCTTTGGTCTGGAGACTGGTGAAAGACAAGGTGTTTGATTATTTCAGGAAAGGTGACCTCAATTGCTTTATTAATTGCTTTTGCTTGTAACCTTTTTAAATAAATTCTTTATCMGATATTTCAAGGAAGGTGACCCAGTTTGGGATTTGCTGCCTCTCACCATTCTTCTAAGAGCTGGYAAATCTCAGCATTCAAGTTTCTAGAGCTTCACATGAAGTTACATCCAATATTTTTCTGATAATTTCCATGTTTAAAAAGGAACACTCTTTCTGAGTGACACCCTAAATTATGTGGAAGAAAAAGAAATGTTTCACTTCATATTTTAGGGAACAGTTACAGTAAAATGATCTCTGGTGAAAGCATGTATGGGACTTGTGATCTTTCAGTGCCTGTCACTACCTGTTTTTAAGGCTACTGTTATCAATATGGCTGGGGTAAGGTGTTTGCTATTTAGAGACAGGCTCTGTTCCTAAATTGGTGGAAGATCAACAGGAAGACTGCTGTCATGTATCAACAGTGCAGTTGATGGAAGAGGGAAAGCTAATATGATTGTCTCCTCCAGAGGCATTGCCACAATTGTTCTGATATTTTGGGTTTGTACACAAATATATCTCTGTATGTGCATTTATGTATACATGGTGTGAATGTAAAGTAGATTCTGTAGATTGCTGCAGCAGATTCTGTTGCTTCTTTGCTTCCAAACCACATGYTCTTCCTGTCCTTGTGAGATGTGTRTGCAAATGTGTATGYTGCTAGAGAATAGGCTGGCTGTAATGATACACTTGGGAATTATTTTTGTCCTGTGATATTCCATCAACACTTGCTAACTGTCCTGATATATGTAACAGTGAAACTGGGCTAACCTGAAATCTCCAAATACCTGAAAACTTTGAATATACTAGAATAAGTAATGTCGTGGATATACATAGTTACTGTGCT
Source organism: Malurus melanocephalus (assembly GCF_030028575.1). Lineage (NCBI taxonomy): Eukaryota > Metazoa > Chordata > Aves > Passeriformes > Maluridae > Malurus > Malurus melanocephalus. The sequence continues at coordinate 2,949,208 of NW_026623273.1, read as the reverse complement.
TTAGTAACCCTGGGACATCTATTTTTTATATTGGAAGTGGAAGAAGCAGTGCTTAAACTCTAGAGGGTTGCTTCTCTATGTATTTAATATTATTTAAACTATGGAAATGTTTTTAACTTTAATCGAAGACACAGTATCATCTAAGAAAAGCAGTGTTGTACAGAGATTTGTACAGCAGTGATTGGTAAATTTTTATCATTATTAGCAGCTTCAAGACCTATTGAGTTGTGCAGGTTGTGCAAATGTTATTGAGCTGTGTCCCTTCAAATAAGTAATATTTATATTAAACTCATACAAATTCATGGGGAAAGTAGCCAAGAGAAGAATTTTGTTGGGTTCAAATGAACTSTGTAAGTGCATAGAATCACAGTATACCTCATGTTGAAAGGGACCTGTAAGGACCAGCAAGTCCAACTCCCTAATGTCCTGTCTGAACTTCCCCTGATGGAGCTTGGTTCCATTTCTTCATGCCCTGCCACTTGTCACCAGAGACAGGAGATCCTCACCTTCCTCTCCCCTGCCTCCCCACACCTGGTGAGGAAGTGTAGACTCCTKTGAGGTCCTGCTTGAGCCTGATGACTGTTGGCTTTTTTGATCTCTAGRAAGAAAGCTAATTTTCTTCCAGCAATTAGTCCTCTGACCAGACGTTACAAAGCTTGATGATCACTGGATTTCTTGCTTGCTTTCATTATGAATTGACTCCTAGCAATAAAAAAAA
>NW_026623273.1:2928234-2948410 GCF_030028575.1 Malurus melanocephalus | reverse complement strand
TTTTATTTTTAAGAAGGAGAAAGAAGGTTGTGTGTGGAGGTAGCAGTAGTTAGTAATGGAATAAATTAATGGAATTAGAGAGATAGAAAAATTAGATCAGACCTGATCAAACAAGACTCAAAAGTTGTCAGATTTATCCCTATCTAGTAGATTTCCTAACAGTTTTAGGCCTGTGGTCAAAATTTATGTTTAAAACTAACAAGGAGGATATTGTACATGTTAACACAGATGTATTTGGCTAGTTTGAGTTTGAGATTGTAGCGAATAAAGCAACTATAGCATGCTTCAAGTCCTGTAGAAACTGGCAGAAGTTATAAGACTATTTGGTACAGCATCTTAGAATGAGCAGAATTACTATGATTTCAAAAATAAGTATATGCCCTTATTTTTGCAAGCATGAATAGTTTGAGAAGTACAAGAATTGCTGATGATAAAAATACTTGAGATAAACTGAATTTATTAAATTCAGAGTTACAGAATATTTTGTTCTCCACCTTTCAATGTTGCATTTTTTTTGTATTAGATATTTCTGCTCTGGAATATAAGCAAAATAAATATTTGTATTAATGAACAGAAAATATAAACCAGAGATCTTTATTTATTGTATGAGAGCTTCATGAGTTTGTCATAGCTAATAATATCTGTACTAATATCTGGTGATCAATAGTATAATCTTTCAGACATTACACAAGTTCAAAAAAWGATATGTATGTTATGCCTCTTTGTGGCTTTGCAATTGCTTGGGTAGGGGAGTAAAACTGGAATTTATTCAGAATAATGTCAAGAAAGTGAAAAGTAGTTACCAAAARTTTGCTTCATGTTAATGAGATTAAGGACTAKGAAACTATTTACAGAATCCAGAGCCATATGGAATAATATCATGGCATTATTCATTATGTCATTAATCATGATGTTATCTAGGGTAGCATCAAATTCAGTCAGTCCTCTTAAAATTAGGCTGTGTGTCTAGTCTGAATATCCAGTTCAGAGCATTTGGTATTCATATTGTCAAAGCCAAATGTGAAATCAGGGAATAAGGGTGATCTGTAATGGAATGATACCTTTGTGTCAATAGATGTGAAATATATTTATTTTTCAGAGGCATGTGCATGCCAATGGTTGGCAGAAATTGCAGGTAGGTCRTATTTCTGTTTACCTAATCTTATATGGCTGTTATTTGTTCTACCTTTCTACTTTACTTATAGTTCAGCTGGTGCCCTGAAAAARTAGGAATCAGCTGCTTTCTTACAGTCTGCTACTGTGACAACATGGTACTGATTTCAAATAGGTTCTATTTGAAACATAGAAGGTGATTTAGCAGTTTCATTTCTGGTTRTTAAGCTGCCATGCACTGAACTTTGATGTTGGAACTGCTCCTTTCTAAACTGACYTCCCTAGAAGAGGGAAGGATTAAAGGCTGATGTTTAGGAACTTCTTGCTGTTTGAGGCAAGTATGAAGTAACTTCTTTTTTAAAAAGAATCATGAATCTTCTGTAATAAAATAATTTATTTTCAACAGGCAAGAAAACCTGGGGTTTTGTGTTACATGGTAAATGAACAAAGAATAGTGTGTACTCTGTATGTCTTCATCCAGAGGAACGGAGTGCCTGCCACATCTATTGGCTTCTGTCAGTGTTGGCCTGGGAGAACTTGTTTACCTCATTCTTCATCCCAGKCTCCAAATGTTACAGATCACTGCATATGTAATTTATGGTATTATTTCACAGTCAGCTTACAACAAACACAGAAGTAATGTTCTTTGGTTGAACAGACTCTTGTCAGTGACTGTGTGTTCCCATCTCTAATTGGAACACAAGATGTTGTGTGCAGCTGGATCATCAAGCTGATCCAAATGGCTGTAAAATGACGCTGGTAACTTCCTTCTGAAGTGGTTTACATGTAGCATGCCCTGAGAGAGCCTTATTTGGCTTCTACTAAAGTTTTTTGCCACTGTAAGAGGTTTTATACAGTTAATTCCCTCGGATCATAGCAAAATTAAATCTACTAATTAGAGTATTTTATTAATCTATGTAGCACTTAGCATTAATTTTTTTTCTCTCTTTCTGGGATTTGTCTTGAGTAAAAAACAAAACAAAACAAAACAAAACAATAAACTAATCAATCAACATTCCTGAAAGGATCATGGAATGGAGAAGTAACAATGTGTACCTTGAGGTGTGCATAGAACAGGTGTCATGCCTTAGCCTAGTGAGCATTACTCTTGGAAGAAAMTTAGTTTAATCAGCTGCTCTGCTCTCTTGCCCGCCACTTCTTCACACTCTCTATGACACTGACTTTAAGTTGTGCTTACATGATGGCATCTTTAAGATGAACATAACTAGAAGGCTCATCTGTGGTAAAAGCCTCCCCACCCCTTTTCCAGCTCTAGAGCCAGATGTTCAGCCATACAAATCGATTCACTGCTCTTGCTAGGGCAAGAAGTCCATATTTATTGTATATTAAGTATGGAGGAGGGTGTGAATGGTCTGTATTGTTCCATTTGGCTTGCTGGAAGTCTGCTACCTGTGAGTGTGATTGCCAAGGGTACTCTATAAATGAGCCTATGCTCGACTAAATACACCATCTTTTGAAAAGCAAGAAATATAATCACCCTGATTTTGAAGATCTAATCTTGTCACAGGTAATTCCTCTGTTACAGTGCACAACTGTTCAAATGGCAAACTATGATAATGATAATCAAKGTTTTACCCTGCGAGATAAAAAATCCAAGACAGTTGACAAATTTTCTGATTCCTTTTGGGCATAACTTGCAAGCTAAGTGAAATTCTTTGTGCTTGCTTGAAGTTATTAACAATGTAAATATACTATGAACAAAAAGCATAACGTTTCTCACTTGGATAAATGATCTAGTCACGTGAATGATATACTCCGAAATCATATTGGCTCTTGATACCTTTTTGCCATGCCCATTGCAAGTTGTTTCAAACCAATCTTACTGGTTACATAGCAACACTGGTTGCTACTTAATGTTATTGCCAAACTTGCTACAGATGTAGCACTTCATTGGAGTCTGCTGATCTTAAGCGAGGACAGGCATTGGGGCTGACAACAGGGACCTTGAAGCCATTTGTGCTAGAGAGTTCGGCAGGATGCCACAGGGTGTCACCAATGCACTCAGCATAGTTCAGCTCTTAACCAGCACCTTTCATAGTAGTGATCTATGAATATGAAATGATTATGTTTACTGAAAATGCAAAACTCAAAAACCAGGGCAGGGAAATCGTCAGTGAGGATCTAGAGTATGGCTTCAWGCTGACTCCTGAAACAAACTATAGGGGTCTCTGATGAGATGCTGAAAAATGGTGAAACTGAGAGCAAGAAGCCCAAGAGCTTTGCAACAAGCAACTGTGTGCTTGTAAATGGAGGGAATCTGCTGCTCAGGCTTAGCAGGTTTCAGAGCTCCATCTAAATGTGTACAACCTGTTTTAAAACCAGGCCAATATACTTCACTAAATCCAGGGGAAAGCTGAAAGAAAACATGATGCTCTAATACTAATGGACTCAAGGGGAGCTTTTAAAAAGATGGAGGAGTGAATTGTAGGAGTTAATTTTAAATCACCTTCCCAAAAAATTAACAGGAAAAAAATCATTTTTGCTATATAKTCTGTGTGAAAGTTGTTACATTCGTTACTAGCTCTGTTAATTTACTTGTGACTGAGAAAAGAAATGTCACAATGGAGGTCTGCTTGCTCTTAGATGTGCARATTTTGGACTGTTGAGAATATTAGCTAAGCCACTGATGAGCTGCCTGCTGTAAGGGGGAAGCTGTTCTGGACTCCAGACAGCTGCTCGTCCCGCAGTTGGACGGACTAGAAGTATTAGACAAAGCAGTTAGCACCCAAATCAGTTGGAGGAAGGATTGGCACTTGGTTTTTGTCAGTGCATGCATGGAATTGTCTCCCTTGTCAGWAGATGATTAAGTAATTACAAAGGTTTAGATTGCATGCATGAATTTGCATGCTAGGTTCTTGTAGACAAGAAATGGCACTTTCCAATTAGGCTCCACACCCATGAAATAGGTGGCAAAGTCCAAGTTTCAAAGAGGAAACCAGAGTTACAGGTGAAACCTGCCAACCAGGCAAGTGTTGCCTTTCTTCATTTATAGCTCAGGCAGCTTGGCCTTGTAGTCCAATTGTACAGCACCAGCGAGGTGTGGGATAGGGCGTGTGCATGTGATCTGTTTACTGTGTACAATCTCTGCAGAAGATTACCTGCATAATCTTATTAAGGTTCTGTATTTGTTTTTATATATTGCATATTGAACAGAAAGAATAAAATTGCTTCACTAGCAGTTTTACAAAGYCTTCCTTGGTTTTGTCTTTACAGTACATTCATTTGCTCTTGAGGTTTGTTTGAAAGAACCCTGTGCAGCTTATTAATGTAACGATGCATTGCAGAATCCAGAAAAGCCTGTTACAGTAGTGCTACCAAACATGAACTGACTTGTCGTGTGACAGCTGCTCAGGATTCCTCTTTGCAGTTTCTTGTTTCAATACCCACTTTTGCTGTGTTTACCCTCATAGCACTATTGATATGGAGTGTAAAAAAACGCATTGTTTTCAGTTTGACCAGAAGGTGTATGGAGAAAGACTTTCCTGTTCTGTTGCATTCTTGCATCAGAAAATTGCTGGCAAAGTAAGGAGTCAGAGGGTACTGTCATTTTCTGAACAGGAATTTATACCATTCTGCGTAAATATCAATACACAAACATATGGAACGTGTGCAGCTATGTCTGCAAATACCTGCTGAATAGGSATTTTGGTTTTCCTCACTCCTGCTGTAAAGGAATGATAAGTCACTTATCCTTCTCCAGRACTATTTGACATACTGACTGTCACTGTCAAAGGTTATTGCAGTTGTTTAAACAATATTAACACCAGTTACTAAATGAGCAATATAAAAACATGAATAGAAGTGCCAAGGATCATGCTGAGTAACAGATTTTGTGGTTCTATTTAAAGAAAAATGACATCTTAATTTTAAGTGCTGCATAATTAGACCTTGAAAGTATTGTGGTTTTGAATTGAGGTGCAGCATTTGCAGTGGTCAAAAAGTTTGAAGTTTTGCCATTTTTTGAAGACTACCAAATTGAAGTAACTATATAACTGTTGATTTAACTGCTGATATTCCAGTGGCTGCTTCTCAAGTGCTCCCAAGGTTAATAACTTGTTGCAGTAACTTTAATTCTCAAATTTTGTCCAAGTATAGAATGTTCAGTGGCTTCTAAGAACTTCTCATAGTTACTTATTCTGTAATAATGATATGGTAATGTGGCAAAATATAGGTACTTCTGTACAGTTTATTTGAAWGTAGGGCATTCTACCTCAAATATGAACCAGGTTAAAAAAAAAAACAAAAAAAAGCAAAAAAAAAACAAAAAAAAGCAAACCAACCAAAAAAAACCAAAACTGGACAAGCATGAAACCAACAGAAAAATCCCCTAAGCTTGTTTTTCAGAGTATGGGAGACTCCTCATCTAGTTAGTGGTTTTTTTGGTTTGCTTGTTTTGGGTTTTTTAGTTTTACTTTAAATTTTAACTTTTAAAAAAATACTCTTAATTTGATGATCAGATTATTAGATTATCAGAGCAGTATTCTACCACAGTATTTACTGCAAGAAAAATATTTAAGGATTTATTATTGTCAGCTCAAGAGGTCCTTCAGGGAAAAAAAAACTGTTTCASCCAAAGGGGTGTTTGTTCTTCCTTATGGTGCAGCTAAACTATCCTTTTATAGTTTGRTATCCCTCTTTAATTTAAGCTTAGGAGTATAAAGGGGAAATTGGCAGAGATTCCTAAGAGCTCCAAGTGTTGCATTTTTCCAAAAAAACCTTGGCTCTCACTTCTCTCATTCGCTTTACCTTTCTATAACAATCTAGAAAATGGCTTTCAGGGTTTGGGAGATTTTGTTATTGTTTGTTTTCCAATTTAATTTTGCCAAATTTAATTATGTTTGAACTTTCACTTGTCAAATGTCTGCTGACTTTTAACATGTATATTTTTAATTAGATTTTCAAATATTATTTTTCCTTTGTAAGGTCCTTCCTTTCACTTGTAAGCTGAGTATTTAGGTTCTCATGGCTTGCTAGTGTGATCCTTCATCATGCAGGTAGTAACCCTTTCATCTTCCCTAGTTAATTATATATCCTCTAAGTGCTATGAGTRGCTATATATCCTCCAAGTGCTATGATCCTTAAAATTCTTGAATGTATKGCACAGACCTTGTAAGTATTTTCATTTTCTCATCATATTTATAGTTATTTAATGCCTTTAGGTCAGTATCRTAAATTTTATATCCTCCATTTGTTTTCCCTGTAGCACTCTGCTCTCACAGGAATAAGGGCATACCATGAAATAATCTTTCAATTTTCTTTGACTTTCCATCCCATATCAAGGGAATCCGGTTCATTGCACTCTATCAAAGATGAGTTGCAAGTGCTCGCAAATGAACAATAAGAAAAATACTGTAGTATAATAATCAAAAGTATTGAAACACCAACTTTTTGTTTCAGAACTGGGACCTATTAACATGTTGGAGGAAAGTTTAGTCTGTGTGTTCTAACTGCTGCGTACCTAAATGAGTTTCCCTTCTCTGTGACTCTATAYGCAGTTTTAATGCCTCTCTAACTGAATTTTCCTACCAAGTTCTTGTCTTCCGAAACAAAAGTAAATTGCTAAATTTTAATTAGCTAAAATCTGGGTCAAATATAAAGGAATTAAAGAAAAGAATAATCTAGAAACTAAGTTCTTTACCTCAGAGTCCTGGTTGTCTTTCCTGTTCAGGTAAATCTGAACTCTGCTAACTCTCTGATGGCTTCTTTGGGTAATATTATTTCACTTTATTGGTGTGCTGACTCTGACATCTTACACTTGGTAGTAGTATAAGTAAGCTGGTGTTATACAGTRTATATAATGATTAACCTGTGGTAGCTCCAGAATGTCTACCTGCTGACTTGTTTGGGGCACCAAGGGCTCAAAACTCTCCTCATTTGTAAATGCTTTTGAATTTGGAAAGCACTTTGACGCACGTTTACTGCTGTCATGTGATTTACTTCACTGAACAAAACAAGATATTAAAAAATTCTTGATCATTTTAGAGACTTGCTGCACACTGGCTTCTTGGTTGTAGTTCTTATTGTTCAAAGAGCTTTAGGACATCTTGAAACAAAGGTTGTCCTTTCTAAGCTACTCCAGAACAAATTATTTTATCAACCCTTTCAATCATGTTTGGAGGTTTTCTATGCCCAAATAAGATACTTACAGTCCAAAGCATGTGAACTTTGCATTTTTTTTTTTTTTTTAAATTGGTTTTACATACTCTGTAGCACCTGATAAGGAAAACTTAGTTCATAAACTAATTTATGTGAGTCGAATAACCACTTTTGCATAATAGATGTTTCAAGGAGGTATTAATACTCATCATATACCTACTGCATGCACTTGGCCCCCTTCCTTCAGTATGCAAGTAAGAACACTGTTGGGATCCCAAACAATGCAAACACCATGCAAAATAAGTGCTGGATGGGTATATAACAGGTACTCAACACTGAACACCTTGATAAATTCTGTGGTGCACACTATTACTTTAAAGGAAGATAATTTATTGAACTGAAGGGAATAAAGTTTCTTTAGACAAGTTTTTCTATGCTTACAGAAATTTTGTCATGAAAGGAAATGTGACTCAAGGAATTTATTTGTCTATATGAAATTTAGATAGAACCAAGGTTCAGAAATTCAGTCCTGTGAAACTTTTCCACTAGTGCTTAATCCTGGAAGAATATAAACTGTGCTATTACTTCGGTTTCAGTTCATTATGCTTCTGTAATTTGTAGCTTTTTTTTTTTTTTCACTTGTGACTGTCCTAGATTTAATTAACTTGCTAAATATGATGAATAACTGGAAAAAAAGCCAACTGAAAACCTCCATGACAATGAAGGTATCCCCACCACACTTCACGGGCATCTGCAAGGTTTGCCTGCCATGTGAACAGCAAGTACAGGTACATCACCGTTTAAAACACTTACATAAGGGAGTGGCATGCCACAGACCAAGGACCAGCACCAGCAAGACTGGACCAGTGCTTGAATAAAATGGACAGGGTGTGCAAAAACACTTTGTGGACCAGYAGCACACTTAGAAGACCTTGTTTTCCTTGTAACTTATCCTTCCGCATGTTGATTACGGCAATGGCAAATTACAGTGAGGCTGGCAACTGCGTTGGAAACAGCCTGGAAACAAGACAAGGGTCAGCGTGACCTGCCAGAAGTGTGACCTCCTGTCGTGTGAGGGAGGAAAATGTCTCTTTTCGTGCCTCTAAACTGCTTATCGCTTTGTTCTGTGAATCTTTGTGTTCCATTGGGCATTGTTAGAGCATGCACTGATCACTCGGGGTATTTTTAGAAAGCGCAAATACTAGCAGAGTCATGCTTTGAATTTTCCTTCTAGCAGCAGCAGAAGGGCCAGCAGTTCAYATCACGTGGCTGCTGCTTCAACAAGTAAAGATCTATTCTAGTAACATTTTCCCACCCAAACATAGCATCCAAGAGCTCTGTGGAGACTATGTGCTTACTGGAGTCTGGGTCACCCYGAGGACTATGCACCGGGCACTTAACCGCTCAAAGCCTCTGCCCTTGACTTAATTCTCATTATGCAGAGTCCTTGGTCACAAAGTGTCAGCACAGAAATTTAAGCCACTTTAGCTTCACGGGGGAAGCAGCTGAGATGGCACTTTTGAGTTTTCCATCTGCGGAAATCGCAGAAAGGAAAACAGAAAAAGCTGTTGTTTTCTAAAATGATTGTAACACTGTAACAGCTGATTGTAACACTGTAATCAGGTGTGTAACGCTGATTGACACGCTTTGCCCACCTTTGCTTTGTGTTTTGCGCGGGTTCTGATGGCTTTTATGAACAAAGCCGCTGACGATGGAGCGGGGATATCAGTGCAAGCTACATGAGTGTGGGCTGCTCCTTCCCGCGGGACAGCGCCCGGGACGGGCTCCTTGGGCTCGGCAGTGGCGGGGTGGCTGGACAGCTCTCCCGGGTCCGGCCGGAGCCGGTGGCCGAGGGGATCCGTGTGCCGCTCACCCTCCGGCCCCCTGCAGTCGGCGGCCCCGCCTCGGGCGCACCGACGTCAGCGCACGTCAGGGCCGAGCCCCTCGCCCTCCCTCCGTCCGCGGGATCTGCCGTCCCGCCGCTCCCGCTCCCCTCGTCCCGCCTTGGGCTCCCGCAGCCGCCGCCCCCGCCCGGCCCAGCCCGCGACCCCGCTCCGCTCCCCGAGAGCYGCACAGCGCGAAGATGGCGGCGTTCAAATTCCTCCTGCCGCCCCTCGGCCGCCGCATCCTCCTCCCCGCCGCTCGCAGGGCTGAGGTAAGGGAGAGGGGCGGCGGGGCAGGCGGGTCCGAGCGCCTCCGCCTCTCCCTGCCCGCGGGCGACCTTGGCGGGGACCCCGCTCGCCGCCGCCCGCGCCGGGATCGCCGTGTGCCGCGGGAGGTGGCCGAGCCCCGGGGTGGACGGCCGCCCCGCGGCCCCGGAGGAGGCGCTTCCCGCCCCGAGGGGAAGAGATGGCTTTGTTCTTGAGGGGTTTGTCCCGCGGGAGCCCCGCGGGCGGTGGGGAGGAGAAGGAAGGGCAGAGCCCCGCCGCGCCGCAGGCCCGGGCCCGGCGGCGGGTGGGGATGCGGTGACCTTGAGAGGTTGGCACGGAGGTTTGGCTTTGAGGTTTTTTGGTCTTGTTTATATATATATATATATATATATAATTTTTTTTTTTAAATTTATTTCCCCATCATTTCAAAAGGTAGGTCAGTTACAGTGTGTTACTGTGTATTCCCATGTGGCTCTTACCGCCTCCTGACCCGGAGGTGGGCAGCAGGTGTGCGCAGCTCTGGCAGCCCCGCCATCTACTGCCATCCATAAAAGTGTGGTGAGCAGCCGTGCAGCTTCCTCACTCGCTTGTTTGCCCTTCCTGTGGAAACCTTTCCGAATGGTTMTTCCTTCTGCCAAACCTCAAGGATTTAATGGTTTCCAACCTACATATAACCAAAAAATAACAAAGTTATTTTTTGTCTCGTCAGCCAGAAGTGTCTCTGTGGCTTTTCTTAATTTATTTGAGTTGAAAAAGCTCACCTTCTCATGCCTGTGTTTACTAGTCCTGATATCCTTATGGACAAGTCTTAGCACTTTCAGGTTTTGTTTCACTAAGTCATATTTTTGTTTTTCTACATAATTTGCTTTAATTGTGTTGATCATTCTAGGAGCTCATCTGTCTTACATTACTTGGTTAAATCTGCCAGAATTGCTGCCAGTTTCTGAGGCCTTTGCTGCCTCAGTGTGCAGGAAAAGAGGTGATCTCTTGATGCCTCAGGTCCCTGAAAGCTCATTGCTCTCAAAAAACAGGGTGGGTAGGAAAGGGACTGAGAGTAACATATTTAGGATAGAAGGGCAGATATGGTCATTAGAGGCATACAACCTGCAAATGCATGCTTGTGTAACACATGCTGCTCTGTTCACCACTGTTGCATACAGTTGGGAAGATTAAAGAAAATCTGGGCTCTGTAATACTTTGCTATGCGTGGGTACAGGGAYACAGCAGAGGCCTGGCCTCTGTCCAGCCCTGGCTCTTGAGCCTTCTTGCAGCCCTGTTGTACTGTTATTCCCAAGGTGCCACCAMCTAATACTCCTCCRGACCTGCTCTGACAGGTCCATGTCTTTCCTSTTCGGAGGACCCCAGAGCTGGATGCAATRCTCCAGGTGGATCTCACCAGAGCTGAGCAGAACAGAAGGGCAGAATCYCCTCTCTCCCCTGCTGCCCATGGTGCTTCGCATGCCACATTTGGCTCTCTGGGCTATAAGTGCCCCTGGCCCRGGCATGTCCAGCCTCTCACCCACCAACACCCCCAAGTGTTTCTGCTCAGGGCTGCTGTCAATGAGTTYTTCTCCCAGTCTGTATTCAGGCTTGGGATTTCCCTGATGTAGATGGAGCACCTTGCATTTGGCCTTGTGGAACCCTGTAAGATTCACAARGGTCAACTTCTTGAGCATGTCCAGGTCCCTCTGGATGGCATCCCCTCCCTCWGGGTATCAGCTGCCCTGCTTAGCTTGGTGTCACCTAAAACCTCGCTGAGGGTCCACTTGATCTCTCTTTGCCATTGATGAAGATATTAAACAGCCTTAGTTCCAGTACACACCCCTGTATCACCAATATCCATCAGCATTCCAAGCCATTGGTCACTCCCCTCTGGATGTGGCCCTCCAGCCAACATCCCATCACCAAATCCATGCAATCAAATCCATCTCTCTCCAAATTAGAGRCAAGAATGTTGTGGGGCACCATGTCAAAGGCTTTACAGAAGTGCAGATGAATCTGTAGATCTCCCCTGTCCACTGATGTGGTCACTCCATCGCACAAAGCCACTTAATGATCAGGCAGGACTCGCACATCCTGATCAGGCAGGACTTGCCCTCAGTGAAGCTGTGCTGGCTGTCCCAAATCACCTCCCTGTGCTTCATGTGCCTTAGCACAGCTTCCAGGAAGTTCTGTTCCATGATCTTCCCAGGCACAGAGGTGAGGCTGACAGGTCAGTAGTTCTTGAGSTCCCCCTTTTAACCCTTTTTAAAGATGGGCACAATGTTTCCCTCGGGGAAGTCTCTTGGGTCTGCACCTGACTCTGTGACTTTTCAAATRCCATGGATCAGTGGAGAAACATTCATGGGATAATTTGGCCTGCAGAAGACTGTTGGAGTTTTTCTCTCATGTGACATTGTTTCTTATGACCCACATACTGATCTTTTATTGAGCCTATCAAAGCAGGGGAATAACAGTGTTTCCACTGGGAAGGAGGTAACCTGCCATTCAGAAAGGTTTCCTTAATATTTATTAAAACTCTTGCAGCTTTAGTTTTATAAAGAGGAAAGCTTGTGTAAACTTGAAACTGAGCCAAAAATTGTTGCCCTTGTTGTAATTGTAGGTAAGTCTTAAGGTAGCTCTTCAGGGAAGAATTGGACTRTTATCTTTWAAATGAGTAGATTACCTTGTTTATRTATTATTTATTCTCCCTCTTTCACAGTATATTTTTTTTTCACTTTTGCTATCAAACTACAAATTGAAAYACCAGTAGGCAGTACTCTAGCTTCCAGATTTTCTGAATTAATTGAGACTATTTCAACATAGTGACTTAAGTGTCAATTTTTTTTTCTGGTGCCTGAACAAATACTTGAGTAGTATTAATGCATTATATTAATGGTAAATAACATTAATGGTAAAGAGAAAAAAAGTTATCTGTGGCATAAGAGCATAGTGATACATACATCAGTTATGATGACTACCGGATAACGGCTTTGCCCTGTGATGGCATGGGTTTGGGGGGGGAGGGGGGGAGGATGGGAGGATTTGCATTGATTTCCCTGGGGGTTTTTTTCTGGTGCCTGAACAAATACTTGAGTAGTATTAATGCATTATATTAATGGTAAATAACATTAATGGTAAAGAGAAAAAAAGTTATCTGTGACATAAGAACATAGTGCTACATACATCAGTTATGATGACTACCGGATAACGGCTTTGCCCTGTGATGGCATGGGTTGGGGGGGGGAGGGGGGGAGGATGGGAGGATTTGCATTGATTTCCCTCTTGCTATCCACATTTCATGCATTTTTGGTGTCATGTTGAAGAACAGCCCAGAATCAAGAACATGAGGAGCTTTAAGGCTGAGTTTGAAGGCTGTAAGGCTGCACGGGGAAGCTGGGGGAGGGTTTGCTCTGTGGAAGGGAGTCCCTGCTTATCACACTGCCTSTACAGTGCTGTCCTTCATCCTGCTCCTTGGCTTCCACTCAAATTTTGTGGTAGTGTTGTGTTTCTGCTTAAACGACCTCTGTTTATGTTTAGGGTCTGGATGTCTTTGAAGCTCATGTAACAATATAAGATTTAASAAGTCTGTGGATGGCTCTGACTTGTGCTGGGGAATTGCATTTGTAAACCYCTTCTCAGAAAGTCACAATTTGTCAGTAATTCAGGATGGAATTCTCTTGTTTTGTAGACCTGGACTGTACTTCCTTTCCTCCCCCTGCCATGTTTAGTATTTACAGTAACATTAGCTTTTTTAATGTATTTCCCCCTCTATTTAGCCAGAGGCATGGTCTTTGTCACAGAGGTATTGTATAATGCCTTTTGTTGATTCACKTGCTTCTTTTATTGTTGTTGCAGATTTGTGGATGCTATTTTTCTACCAGCTGTCATCGCAACACCAAATTTTACACTGATCCGGTTGAAGCCGTAAAAGATATACCCAATGGGGCAACTATACTTGTTGGGGGTAAATATTTAAATTCTTYATGGATGCAATCATGTTATGTTGATAAAATACTTTTTACTCTTTTATCATGTTTCTATTACTATTAACTAATTTGAGAATCCGTGGAATTGCATGATTTTTTAAACAAGTGGTTTCCTACTCTGCTCCTGAGGGGCATCCTCTTTCAGTGAGAAATCCAGGTTGYGTCATAGGAAAGGGGAAATAGCCTCATAAAAACAATTAGGTTTCTTTTCGTCACTAGCAGAAATTGGACTCTTCTTGCTTGAACCCAGAAAGTGAGCTTGGGATTTTTCAAGATAGCATTGCTATTTCACATGTTGAAGAAATACAATTTGGTTTGATTTTTTAACGTTAGCATTCTCTATATCCTTTGCATTTTCTATATCCTTTGTCTGTTTAATTTCTGGGTCTCTGTCACCTTGAATGAATTGCTTAACCTATTTCTGTGTTAGGAAGTGAAGATAATACTTATCTATGTTACACTTAATGCTTATGTGTGGCAYTTCCAGAAGAGTCAAGGAATCCTAACAATTTTCACTGTGACTTGAGCTTTTGGATATTCTGGATGGTTTCCACAATTTCTTGCTGTTCAATCTGMATTAAAAGAAATTGACTTATCTATCTTAGATTGTTTTAATATTGCAGAAGTAATGAGTGCAACATTGTAAAACATGGGAAACTTCAATGGAAATAYGTAATGAGGCAAAATTCCTTCTGAAGGAATTTTGTGTGTTTGTTTTTGTTGTTGCTTGAAGAAAAGGAGATCTGATTCCATGATTCTGTGAAAAGGTAGTGCTTGTAGAGAAACATGGTATTTCATTTTAGGTGTACTGGATTCTCTCATAGTAGGTGGCAGTGTGAGGCACTTGTGCCTTGGTGGGGATCTGGGTTACTATGCTTCCAGTTAGATATCTTCCCAAGGGTGTTCAGATTCCCAGATTTTTATCACCTAATTACAGGCTAAGCTGTATGGGRTGTGCAGCAAAGATATGAAGGTTAAGTGGATTGAAAGGGGAGGATGAATAACGAATACAGGGCTGAGGACACACATCAGGAGRGCCAAAGCCCTGGAGAGCTTCCCTAAAGGCCATTTGTGTGTGAGCAGATATCTGATGAATAAACAGCTTTATCCAAACTGGGAAGGGTCTGATGAGGGGGAGATTGCAGTACTGGGGGCAACCCTTTCAGAGATGTTGATTTATTTAGTCCACTAGAGATCTTGTCGACTCAGAAAAGATTTTTAATTCCCTGAACTTCTGAACAATTGATGTTCTTTCAAATGCTTGTTAMATAATCAACTTAATTTTATTTTTTGTAGGTTTTGGATTGTGTGGAATTCCTGAAAACCTCATTGGGGGTTTACTGAAGACTGGAGTAAAGGGAATAACWGCAGTCAGTAACAATGCTGGGTAGGTATTCATATGTCTGTGGTTTAATAAGTACAGTCTAAAGATTCTAATCATGTGAAAGTGCTGATATATACAAAAAAACCCCTTTATTTTTACCATCATAATTTTCATATTAACCAGACAGCTTTGCTTGAAAGTGTTATTTYTGGAAGGAGCCCAGGAAGTACAGTACTGTATGAATACCCAACTTTGTCAGGGACCACTTGTGCTGTAGAGAGTTGCATTTATGTTATTATAAATATTTATGTACATTTAACTGGTTGACTGTAACTGGAAATTCTAACTTAAATGCTTTAAATATAGTATGAGTGAATTTGTGTGTGTCTTTGTGAAGTTCCAAATAAGGATATATTTTTTAAACTTAGTTTAGTGCTTTCTAACCCTCTTGCTGTATTCCTGTTACTTTAAAAAAATCCTAAATAACACAAAAGCAGTGGAGAATATGGATGATGAAAGAATGGAGAGCCCCTTTGATGCGTGAAATTTTTTGTTTTTTCATTAAATGTTTGCCCCTTAAGAAATTAATATGAAGTTGACAAAGAGAATATTTGTTTCACATATACTTCCTCAGCTTGTCATTCAGAATAATTTTCACACAAGCTGTTCACTGCAGCAAATTCCACAGTACCTAATGGTGTCCCTATAAAGAAATAACTACAGCCACTTCTATAGAAGTGAATTGATAAAATATAAATTGAATTATATAAAAGTATAATATGCAGAATATGAATTGCACATTCATTTGATGACAGATAATTTGTATTGTTATTTGGTACATACACAGTCAAGCTCCTTAGAATCATGTGAGAAACAATTTCTGCTGGATGATAAAAAGGAGAGAGAAAAAGACAGAAAAAATACAGAGTGGAAAGATGAAGCACTAGAATAGAGATCATTAACTTTCTTTTTATTTTTTACTAACTCACATATATATGCAGMTAGAGAGATTGCACAGATGTTCCTGAGGAGGAGGTGAATGTTTGAATATGAGAAAAAGTGGAAAGAGGAGCACTGTGGAACAGGATGGAAAACATTTTGTATTGTATTTTGAATATAGTTGGTGATATTATAGGATAGAATTAATCTTTATTGAAATAACATRACCTTTCCTGAAAGTTCTTTGTATTTTGAGGCTTAAGTGATTTCTGTAAAACTTTTGTTTACTGGTAGAAAAGCAAAATTTAATTCCTGTTTTCTTGAAACTGATTTCCATGAATATTCATGAAAACCTGGAGAGTTCCTCACAGAGCAGTGTAACAGTTTGAAAATGCTCAAGGCTATCTAGGGGGTTTTTTTTAAGTATACTTTGTAAAAACACAAGTTTTACTCTCCTTTTGAACAATATGATTTATTTTGAAAATTAATTAAAAATAAAATAAAATAATATTTTTTTATTTACTGTATTACTACTGTGTGGGACTTAGTCTGCTATAGTTTGGTAATGTTTGGGAACCAGATTAAAACACAGCTGTTGTCAGAATTAGAGTCAGAAGTCTCATCATAACAATTGATACCATTTCCAATCTCCTAATTAGCATGTCAAAAAGCATGCTTTTCTAATACCACRTATCTTCTTAGCATCTTCTAATACCATGTCTAAAATTAAAGTAGAATTATCAAGTTTTGCAACACTAATAAATACCTTTACAACCGAAGTAGCACAGCATTCATATATCCTGCAGCAGTTGTATTCAAAGGGTGAATTGTTCCTGTAATCTTGAGGTGTCAGGCACTTTRTAGGATAAGCAATCTGCCCCTTTCAAATGGCCATACTGTTTAGCGTGCTTTTCTTTGGTGACCTTGTGCTGCAGTTGATGCCTGGCTGTGTTTCAGTTTCTCGATGGCAGCTGCCTCCTGTTTTCCAGTGCTTCCAGCAAATAGGAGGTAAYTGGCTGTGGTCAGGTTTTGTCATCCTGTAGAGGGGTTAGCAGGCAGCTGGTAACTGGAGCAGGGAAGGAGCCAAGAACACAGACAGACAGCYTATTCTGGAGCGCAGTGCGGCTGCATGGATTAAGTCACATGCCTTTCAATATGCGAGAACCATGGAATGTGTTGCAGAGCTATCTGTTTATTACTAAAATAGCAGCAATGGAGACAGTGACTTGCTTACAGCTAAGGGAAAGCAGTAATTAGGAAGTCCTAAAGCGCTCTTGCCAACTTTTTTAGCTGGAAACAAGATTCAGCAAAGCCTAGAAATGCTTGGCAGGGTCTAGAAACAACTTTAAAGGAATAGGATGTTCACAAGTTCACATCCTACTTAGTGTTCTGTGCTGCACATAATTAGGAGGAGATTCCTCCTGCATAAACTTGTTTCAATCATGTAATTGCTGGCAGGTGAAGTTCTGGTTTTGGCCTTTTTAAGGCTTTTCAGTGACACATTTAGCAGTAGAGTATGGGGTGCTGCTGTGCACTATGCTCCTGCTCGTGCTGTGTGCTAGCTACTGAAACAGCACCTTYAAGAGCAGTTATTCTTTTGCCAAGCCAAACAAGGCAAAGTGTTTGAAAGTGAAGCAGTTCAAATATCCAGTRACTTTGGTATTTACACAGCTTACTGAAGGGAAAACTGAAGCTTGTGAACCAGGGCAATAGTGAAAGATAACAATGATAGATAATTGTGTTTCTAAAATACAGCTTCTCACAGCTCTGCTTGTAACTTGTTTTACTTATATTGTTGATACTTTAAAAACTTTCTTTGCACTCTCTTTTTGTAAGCCCTTTAAATTGAGAGTATTCTGTCTCAGTAAGTTACCAAAATCCATTTTATTAAAGATTTTCTTTCTTCTTGTTTAAATTTTGTTCATTCCACATTTGCCAATATTAAAATTAATAGAACTATATAAAATTATAGACAAAAATGAATGAATAAATAAATAAATAAACACTAATTTTAAACAGTGATTCACTAAATTCCTGACATAATTGTGATTAGTATACAGCACCTTCTTGGCTGTTTTTTCATCTGCATGTAACTTCATGGTATGTTGTTGCATACTAATTTCAAGTTACTTGGGACTTGGATATTTCAGGTCAGCCTATGCTAAGAATTCCCTAATGCAGGCACTCAGACATGTTATTTCAGGATCTGTGTTGCAGCAAAAACTGTTTTCTTGTCATCATAGCCAAATATTTAAAATGAAAGTATAAAAAATGTGCACTAAATAATTATTTTAAATTAATTGTGCTTAATGAAATTGAGAAATAATTTTAGCTAAAATCACATTCTGAAATTAACATTTTCATTGTATCTATCTCCTCAATAGGCTGCATTTGTACAGACTGAGAATGAAGCCCCCTTACTTGTGATAACTGTATGTGTGGTCTGATTGTTTTATCAAATCTGGGCTTTTCTGCTTTTGAGACTTAAAAGTGCATTCTTTTTGAATGCAGTAGTGTTGAATAAAAGGTTTTCACTTACAGTAAAAACAGAGAAGTCGCAGTTAAGATCTTAATTTCTTATCACCTAGGTGATCATCTGAAAGGAGATTGACAGCATCTGTCAGATTATCACTGGTTCAGACTGTGCTCTTATAAGGCATTACCAGTTTTGTTGAACATTTGGTTTCTGTACTCTTTTTGAAGGTCATTTAATGTTACAATATTATACATTAGGAAGGAGAAGCTGACTCTGAAATAAGCATTTGGGCTTTTGATCATGATGCCTGAATGCCATTACTTAGCTCTGTTAAGYATAATACCCTTGTTTTCCTAATGGGCTGGACTATTTGTGGTTCCCAAATCTCTGTAAGGCACTACTCTATGGGATCAGATGCACAGGTAAACTTGCTGCCCCCCATCTGGTAAAACACAAAACGTATTTTTATGTTCTTAGCAATTCAGTATTTTGAATTTAAGACAGGTTTGATAAATATTTTGTACGTTAAAGGTTATCTCATTTTTCAGTCATTGCTTTGAATGGTATGTTTCTGTTAAAATCAAAATGTGTCTGCCATGGATTCCCTGGTTTCTTTCCTTGCATGTAACTCATGTGACCTAATTCCACCATTATTGTTACTAAAATAGGTATCTATCTTTCTGTCTTTATATTACTAGCTCTTATYAAAAACATTAAAATGTAAATATATATGTGAAAATACCCCATTGTGTGGAAATTGTATACTAAGTTCACAGAAGGCTGCGAAGTTTTCCAGATAGTATTAGCTAACAAGTGTTTTTTTTTATGGAACTCATTTGACAATCTCTTGATTCAGAAAGGTGAAATGTAAGTAAGTGAAAACATCTGAGGGACTGGCAAGGAGGCTTGTATGTACACAAAGATGGGGTCAATGTGGTGCTCAGAGTCTCTTACATTGTGTGTACCATTTTTGTATATGCATAAGAAATCCTTCAAACATTCCAAATTAAATACACTTTCAGAAATGAAAAATAAGGWCACCAGTGACAGCTACCTCTCTTGATAAAGAGAGAAGGGTGGATTATGTAAAATCCTGCACATGGCAAGTTGCCAAGATCAAGAGATAAGGTATATATTTTCAATGAATTTTATTATTTGAAGAAGTTTACTTTTTAAAAAAAAATTGTCTGCATTCTTTATAAAGACTCCAATCAGATGTTTTATTACAGCTGTTAAATTGGTGACATTGTGTGAACTGCAAATCCCTGAAAATCTGCCTAGGTCATCTRGCTAATTTTAGCATGGAGGTTATTTAGGATTTTGGCAGAGCAAATYGTACTAACTTTGTACTGTGTGAAACTATTGAGAAATCAGCTGTGGAGATAACTTTCTGGTTGTGATTACAAATGAGGAAAAAATAGGTGTAGGACTCATCATATATGAGGAATTGGTAATAAAAAGGTGACAGCGAAAGTAAAACCTATCTTTCAGCTAGGTAACTTTTGAAGTATGATGCATCCATGATGAAATGAAAATATGTATCAGATGACCTCTATACCATATAACTTCTCTGTGAGGGAAAAATATGGTTCATTTTAGAAGTTCTGAATAAAATTGTTTTACTTGTTGCATTTAAAAACCCAGTATGCCATTTCATAAGAGAAAGGAATGTGGAAAGAGGAGCTCTTGATGCTGATGTAGCAATGCAATGTACAGTATTTGTCCTCTTCAGAAAATATCTGCCTTTTATGCACTTGGCCTATATGCCCTCACCCATAAATCTCATAGAACAGCATAGTTTTTGGAGGAGGATGGTGGAGGTAGAATATGACCATTTTGCTGTGAGACTCGAGATTAAGTTATGAGAGCAGAGAGGACAGAGTTCCCATGAGAGGACTTCAGTAGCAGAGGGAAAAGGGCGCAGTACAGTCACTGCAGAGAAGGACTGGAGGGAGATTAAGGATCAGGCATGCCAGTTTGCACACAGGGCTTTGTGATCCCTTCCCTTCCCTTCCCTTCCCTTCCCTTCCCTTCCCTTCCCTTCCCTTCCCTTCCCTTCCCTTCCCTTCCCTTCCCTTCCCTTCCCTTC